>NC_068995.1:40116345-40117462 GCF_001194135.2 Octopus bimaculoides | reverse complement strand
TTTAAAGTTTAACATATATCAGAATTAAGCAACAGCATGAAAAAAGCTTCTGTTCTAATTTTCCGTTTTATTTATATATTTATTTATTTATTTATCTATCTATCTATTTATTTATTTCTTCATTTTTAAAATCTTATTTCGCTGCGTTTGTCTGTCTTACTACAGAAAGTTTCCTGCATTGAAAGATTTATTGGATTAGGTTCATATTCAATGTGGAAATATACCAGTAAATGCACTACATAAATATACAACACACACATACACATACACGTACATACATTTATATATCCATACATAATGTACATTCATACATGCACGCACACACACATATATACCAATATCTATATATATGCGTATATGTATGCATATACATACATTATATATATATATATATATATATAGTCGCCATGATTGATCGTTGACCAAACCATTCAATTTTTTTTTCTCCGTATTCTTTCTGCTGAAGAGCGTAGGCTCGAAACGTTAAAGACTTTCTGTATTCCCGAGCGTCAAACTAATACATCCTTTTGTTGTTCACACCACCTGTCCTGGTCTGTTGTTTTTTTCGTAAATTCTCCCTTCTATATATATATATATGTGTGTGTGTGTGTGTGTGTGTGTGTGTATGTGTGTGTGTGTGTGTGTTTGTAAATTTGTTTTCATGCGTGTATGACTGTAAGCATGTGTAAATGCCTCGTGCTTATACGCCCGGCATACTTACTGCATAAGCTGATGATGTAAACACTTTAATGACGGTTAAATTGAAACATCTCGACAGAGAAACTAACAGAGAGTAACTTATCTGGACTAGGTCTTTTATATTTACTGCAGCGACCGAAATGCATAAATATGTATATACATACGTGCATACACACGCACGCACACACACACGCACTCATGCACTCACGCACGCGCGCACACACACACACACAAAGACACACACAAACACACACATACACACACACACACACACACACAGATACATGTTTCTGTATGTATTTGTGTCTTTGCATGTGTGTGTTTTCGTATGTAATAAATACTAACTACATTTCTACTTATGTGCATACACACACACTCATTTATATATATATATATATATATATATATATATATATAT
>NC_068995.1:40109505-40115802 GCF_001194135.2 Octopus bimaculoides | reverse complement strand
ACACACACACACACACACACACACACACGCACACACATATATATATGTAAAAATACAGATGCATATATATATATATATATATATATATATATGTATATATATATATATATATATGTGTGTGTAAATATAGGCACGCACTGTATATCATTGAAGCTTAAGTGAGTTGAGTTACGAGAGTACTATAAATAAACTCTCTCTTAAATGCTGTTATCTAATTGAGTGTTTGGGGAGGCTAAGTGGGACGAAGTAAGGGAATGACAGAAAGAACGAAAGAAAGAAAGAAAGGAAGGAAGGAAGAAAGAAAGAAAGGAAGAGAGAGAGAGAGAGAGAGAGAGAGAGAGAGAGAGAGAGAGAGAGAGAGAGAAAGAAGGAAAGGACGGAAGAAAGAAAGACATTGAGGAAAGAAAAGAACTAGCGAAAAAATTCGTCGCAGATAGAATGAGATAGGGGGAAAAAAAAAAGGAAAGAAAAATAAGAAAGGCGTAAAAAATAATGGATGAATGAAAGAAAGAATGAAATGAAATGAATGATTAAAAGAAGGAAAATTCAAGGAAGATTTAGAGAGGAAAGTTTGATTGAAAAAAAACAAGTCCGAACCAGAGATGGGGAAATGAGATATATTTTTCAATTTATTTGGTGGTTAGTCGAACAAAGAGAGATATTGTTAGTATTTAAATACATCGGAAAATAAATACATGGTTTATTAGGCGGTGGTCGTTGATCTTAGATAATTATAGAAACAAAATAAACTAGTGTTTGCGACATCCTAAGGTTGTCATTATTTCTCTCTTACAAGGCGGCGAGCTGGCAGATTTGTTAACACGCTCGACCAAATGCTTAGCAGTATTTCGCCCGTCACTAAAGTTCTGAGTTCAAATTCCGCCGAGGCCGGCTTTGCCGTTAATCCTTTCGGGGTCGATAAATTACGTACCAGTTGCGTACTGGGGTCGATGTAATCGACTGTCCCTCCTGCCGCAAATTTCAGGCCTTGCGGGAAGGAGATAAGTCGATTACATTGACCCCAGTACATAATTTATCGACCCCAAAACGATGAAAGGCAAAACCGACATCGGCGGAGCTTGAACTCAGAACCTAAGGACAGATGAAATGCTTCTACGCATTTTACCCGGCGTGCTAACGATTCTGCCAACTCACTGCCTTATATGTATTCCTTTATTAATTTTCTCAAAATCAAAGTCTAAATTTACACAGTTTCACTGATAAAAGTATAGACTAGTGCCATAAATGTGGTAGATAGCAACATAAAGTAGAACACGGTAAAATCAAGAAACAGACACAGTTTCCTCTCGTATTTAGCATCGATAAGGCAAAAAACAGATGTACTTATATAATTCCATATAAGAATATATTTTAAGATTTTCTGTAAACTAATTTTGGGATCATAACCTTTAGAGGAAAGATTCTAATCTGACAACTGAAGGGTCGTGATTTCCACGTAGTCAGCTCCTTTTAAATCTGTTTTTTTTTCTATGATTTGTTTTTCTTCTCTACCAGGCATGTTACCTTAAGGATATTTTTGAGATATCGGTATTACCAGATATCCGGAACCAATAATCTAGTGCTGTAAATCTGGCAACAAGTTTACGAGAAAAATTGCGTAACACATTATTCAACCGGCACCAACTGGTGTCAGCTGGTTTACTTAAGTCTGTTTTCCCATAAAAGTATTGTCAGTTGAGATGGACTTAGTATTAATGATCTAACTAGAGACTGGCGGGTCGGAGCATGAAAATCAATTACTGCGGGTTCGTCAGTGGACAGAATAATCAACAAAGTCGATATAAGCAAATAAAAAAACAATTGTTGTTGTTTAACCCCAACCAGCCTATAATCGAATCGAGCTGTGATCACATTCCAGTTTTTCTTGTATTTCTAAACGTACTAAATTTAGAACTACAGCAATTAATGTGTCCTGGTTGTTTTGTTTAAAAAAATACTGGGTAAGCTTTAGAGGAGATTTCGTAGTTATTTCTAGCAGATCAAACAATGGTAAGACTATAATATGAATAGTTACTAAAATTGGTTAATCCTTTCATCTACTTAGTGGTAGACAATTTTGTAAGTAGAAAATGAGGAATTCTAAAACACAGATTCCCCATGTTCTGTCCATAATTTACAAGGGGACGATTCCCGTGGTTTCTTTGATGGCTGACCAGACCAGCACAACTTACGTACTTCCTCCTACAAATCACACATGTAACCATCAATGCACCTTCATTTTTTAATGGTTCATTCTTTCTAAGTTTTCCCCTGATCTTCTCGTGCTTCATTCTCTCCCTTTCAAACTTCGAGCAACCACTGTGTACTCTTTTCCTCCATCTGTTTCGGTCTTGTGCTTCTCTCTCCCAATCAACATCTGAAATACCTGTTTGTGTCAAAGCAGTTTTAAGGCAGTCTTTGAACTTCAATTTGGGTTTATGTGCTGGCTTTTTCCGACCTTAAAACTTGCCATACAAAAGTTGATTACGTATTCTTTTATCATTCATTTTCAGCAGCTGTCCACCCCACATCAGAAGACTTTGCAGAATGATCGATTCTACACTTCTACTACAACTTCTATCAAGTACCTCTATATATATCACTGATCGCCATTCTTCAGTTCATCCTGAGAATTTTCCGAAGACAATGTTGATGGAATCGTTCTAAATGCTTTGAAATGTTTACGATAAATAATCCAAGTTTCTCGTCCATAGAGCAATGATGGCAAAGCACATGTGTTATAAACCATAACCTTAACTTTAGTTTGGATAAATATGCTCTGGCGTGACCAGAGACGGTTGTCAAACCTACCAAATGCATCACTAGCTGTGTTGATTGTATATGAAATGAAATTTCATATATATATATATATATATATATATATATGTGTGTGTGTGTGTGTGTGTGTGTGTGTGTGTGTGTGTGTGTGTGTGTGTGTGTGTGTGTGTGTGTGTGTGTGTGTGTGTGTGTATGTTTGTATGTATGTATGTATGTATGTAAGTATGTATGCGTATATGTATACACACATACGCAGAGAGAGGGAGGAAGAAAGAAAGAGAGATATCCTGTTATGGTAAAATTTAGTATGTAATTATGCAAAATGAACCAATAACGATTTCATGAGTTTGAAATATACATTTAATATCTCTCAATTAACAGATTACAGTAGGAATAAGAGATAAAGTGAGAGAGAGAGAGAGAGAGAGAGAGGGAGAAAGAATATATGTGTGTGTATTCATATATATGTATATGTATGTATATACATACTCATACGCACACATATGTATTACACACACACACACGCGCGCACATATATAAAGACTGAAAGAGAGACCTGCAGACAGACAGAGAAGAGGAGGGAGTGGTAGTTTACTTGCGTAAGTTTATGAAGGAAAGCACATGGAAGCAACGGATATTGTCAGAATTTATGTTCACTGGAGCTAGAAATGAATTTTGGTTAATGTGTAGCAGCAGTCTGTCGCAGGTTTCAGTGTTGTTATGGATATCTTTACCCTTAAAATACCTTTTTATGAAGAAAAACGTAAGAGAAGCGTTAGGTCAGAATACTTTCTAAAGCAACTTTTCTTTTTCTTAGTTTTAGAGAAGAAAAAGCAAAACCTAATCATTTTCCAGAAAGCTCCAAGTTTTGCTGGGGAGCAGAGGAATTAAGGAACCAGAAATGATTTAATTGGAATTAGGTGCAATTGAAATTGAAATTGTTTATTCAGAATGTTTGGCCGTAATACTTATGACAATATGCATTCCGCTAAAGACTGTTAAAGACCAAGTGGTTGATGTTAGACCGGGTCACGGATAAAGTCCAGTACTCAAAGACAGACACAATCACAGCCAATCAGAGAAACTCACAGTTTTCCTTTTCAGCAATTTCTCTGTTTCTCATGGTTGACTGCTTGCTTCCTTGCAGTAGGATGAGGATTGAAAAGGAGCTGACATATTGCCTCGTTTCATAAATTTACTTGGTCTTAAGCTTTACTGATCTTTCCAATACATGACAAAGAAAGAACAGTTATATGGAGGCAAACTTTCTGTTGCCTCCTCATTAATAAAGAGAAGAGAGAGAGAAAAGATTGTATATTTGGATTTGGGTATTTGTCTATTTGAGAACAGATGGGCTTTGGCCCCATCTACTCTGCGATTCTCTCATCACTACTTAGACAGATATTGTAGTCTATGGTTCGCCAATGAGACTTAATAAAGACGAAAGCATATAGAATTGTCTCCTATTAGTTACAAAATGTTTAGGATAGCATTAGTCATTGATTTGATGTTGATTTATGCTCACCACGTAATAATTCTTCATTAGATATGTGATCTTCATTCCATTAAATATATTTACTTAACTATTGCCTTTTCGAACGGTGGTCGTCGCTATTTAACTTCTGTTTCTGAATGTAGTAGATAACAATTGTTAAAAGTACCGTGTAATGTGATCGAACCCGGAGCCAGACGAACTTTTTAATCACACGACCACGACTACAGATTGCTTCTTGGGTCTACCAAGAGAAATTGTGTCTGAATAGCGACTGTAAGCAATGTAGGGGGAATTTGAGTGTAGTGTTCATAAAGACCTAGGTTTTTATTCAATCAGGAGAGAGAAACAGAGAGATAGAGAAAAATGTGGGGTGGGGAGAAGAGAGACAGAGAAAGAGAGGCTAAGGGAAGAAAAGATTGATCGTGAAAGAAAGAAGAACTGGGTGAAAGTGCAAAACTACATTAGACAAGAAAAAAACAGAACTTCCGCGCATTAATCTCTCTCGTTTCCTTCTGGAGAGAACAGATATAGACAGATACACAGATAGATAGGCAGACAGAGTGATAGATAGATAGATAGATAGATAGATAGATAGATAGATAGATAGATAGATAGATAGATAGATAGATAGATAGATAGATAGATAGATAGATAGATAGATAGATAGATAGATAGATAGATAGATAGATAGATAGATAGATAGATAGATAGATTTCTTTTATTAGCTACACAGGTCTCAACAAAGATGGGACAAATACAATGAAGAGTTTTTCTTTTTGGGAGGGAGAAGGGAAAAAAAGTAGGGGGGTGTCGATCAAAAGGGATCGTAGGAAGATAGATAGATAGATAGATAGATAGTTAGGCAGTGAGTGTATGACAGGAAATGAGACCAAGACTGTGTAGTGTATGACAGGAAATGAGAGCAAGTATTGTATAGTGTATCACAGGATGTGAAACCGGAACAACAAAGAGAAATTGGTGCATTGTATAGGTTCTAATGCAGCTTGTTTCTGCTGTTGCTAGACATGTCAGACGTCACCATCACGTCTTTAATTGAAACATTGTTCTCGAGGCCTATTCTTAACAAACAATGTATTGCAGCACAGTGGTGCCACGTGACTCAATGCTGCCTCACGAAACACTGGAATATCAGTCATTTAGTTCAACCTGGTTTATTTTTTTTAAAGCTTTAAAATCTCCATGGTTATGCCTGGATGCCAAAAAATTTTAAGGAACCTCTGATCTAGGCCTACATTATGCTACATATCTTTCTTCCATCTAAAGATATTATAGTGTAATTACTGAGAGATTTTGCTGCTATTTCTAGCAGGCAGGAAGACTGCATGGAAGCACCCTGTTTTATAGGCATAATGTGTTTAAAAGCTACTATAGAAGAGACTGAATGTATTCAAGGAGTATACGACTTGGTCTGGTACTCTCTCTCTCTCTCTCTCTGTCTCTGTCTCTCTCTGTCTCTCTCTCTCTCTCTCTCTCTCTCCTGAAGCACCGCAAAACAACTCATGAACTCACAACATGCTAGAAATGACATTGAAACTTCTCTTAACACCACTTCGTATCCTTAAGTAATGTTACTCCGAGTACATATGCTTGAAAAACTTCCAGGTGCAAACGTTCTGGGGGTGAGTAGTCGTATGGATGCTAACAACAAATGGTTATTATCTACTGTCAAGTCCGGCAGATTAAGGTAATGGTTAGAAGTGCTGGTGTGGCTGAGGATGGAGATGGTGGTGGTGACGGTGGTTAGTAAGTTGTAATAACAGACCACCCTCTCACTACGTGGCGCAGTAGCTCAATTAGAATGAAAGGACGGCTGCAAATGGAGGTGACTCGGACTGGAATGGTTTCGACGACAGGCGGCGACTGAATATATAGATACATGCACACACATACATACATACACATGCATATCCATATGCAGATATTCATACAAAAAGAAAATGACTCTCCCGAGACACAACAGAATATGTTTCAAACGCACGAACTCACATAATGAATCTTGTAAA
>NC_068995.1:40107126-40108874 GCF_001194135.2 Octopus bimaculoides | reverse complement strand
TATATGTATGTATGAATGTATATACACTCACAAGCACACATGCATCCATACATACACACACAAACATATATATAATGATGATAATGATAATGATGATGATGATGATCTGATTTATAGTGTTGTTGGTAGTGTTGGTGGAGTTGTGGTGGCGATAGAAGTGTTGTAGTGAATGGTAGTGCTCTTATGTTGTTGTTGTTGTTGTTGGTGGTGGTGGTGGTACACTTTGTGGTGTCAGAGACAGCGAGGGTTAGAAGTGCAGGTGTTGAAGAAAAATTCTAATGGATGCGCGCGCGCGTGTGCATGCTTTTATACATACTGGTGCCTATACACACGCATATACACTCACATATACATGAATGTATATTTATACGTATGCCTACATTTCTTATTATAGACACCTACATAAATATTGTTATAAACATTTATATACATAATATACTTGCATGCACACACACACATAAATACACGCGCGCGCGCACACATATAAATACATATACATACACACATATATATATATATATATATAAATACATACATGTATATATGCACGTATAGATAAACATATATGTATGTGTATGGATATGTGTAATCCATACATATATATTTAAACACGTTTATACAAATATAAATATATACATATATACATACATGGATATAAACGTGTATGTTTGTGTATGTGTATATGTATGTATGCACGCACGCATGTGTGAGTGTTCGTGTGTTGATGGATTTAAATGAAACGGAAGTTTTAATTCTATTTAATATGGTAGACTTAATTGGAATGTTAGAAAGAGAGAGGGAGACGTATGTAGTAGGGAGGAGTACTGTTGATGGATAGAAGACGTTAAAGACAGAAGGCAGTGTGAGTGAGAAAGAGAGGGAGGAGGGGGGAGATAGAGAGAGGGAGAGTGTAAAAGTAAGGTAGAACGAGAGAAGGAGGGCAGCTGAAAAATAAAGGGAGTAGAAAGAAAATGAAAGAGGAGGGAAAGAGACAGTTAATGAGGTGTTGATAGATGCAATGTTGAAAGAATGGTAAGAGGAAGTTATTAATTGGTTAATGTTTAATTAGCATTTGAAAACAAGAGATTATCCCGATTTATGAAACGAGAATGTTTTCTCTCTAAATGCCTATATATTCTCAGGCATTCTAAGGTCTGCTATCTCTATGTACGATTATGTTTCGCTGAGGAGGAATCATAACACTAAAACATGCCTGAATCGTCACCCTTCTTACATTTGAGGTATAATTTTAATTGATTAAAATATTTTCTTTTACTCGCTGCATGAAATATTAGTTATAGTAATGGCTATTAGAATTTAGGAGTCATCATAGGTACTTTGATTCTCTCTTTTCCTCTATATACATAGTCTACATAGTCATCCCCTTAACTTAATAACCGACATACTTCTCATCAATTCCTTCATATGAAGGAGAAAAGTTTACATACTGGATAAATTTCCTATTATATATTGCACAGACCTGAAACGTACGTATTAAACGATTTCAAAGTACGAGCATTTGATTTCATTTCATTATTACAACTTATACGATTCGATGCCGGTACAAACTAGCCAGTCCAGACTCCACTTATGGAGATACTCTAACTACGATTTCGAGTTGTTTGACACGAGTCGAAAATTCTGGTACCACTTCTTTAGCGCAACACGATATTACTATTAAATCCACAAGTTTTTTTTAAATTCTTTCTCTGTTTATTTTCTCTTATTCCTTTCTGTTGAAGAGCGTA
>NC_068995.1:40106026-40107026 GCF_001194135.2 Octopus bimaculoides | reverse complement strand
GTGTGTGTGTGTGTGTGTGTGTGTGTGTGTGTGTGTGTGTGGAAGAGTGTGTACACGTATATGTGTGTGTGTACGCATACCGCACCCTACACACACGCATACGTATATAAACTGAGAAAGATTTCGGTGAAACTACATTATGTAGATTACAGGTGATGATAATGATGATGATGAGGAGGAGGAGGAGGAGGATGATTATGGGAAGGAGGGGGAGGAGGAGGAGGAGGAGGAGGAAGGTGTAAAGGTGGAAATGAAAGAAACGTTGGAGGATGTAGTGGGAGATTAGTAAGGAGGTGGGAGGAAGGCAAGAAATGAGAAGCAACGATTGTTCTTATAATCGTAGGAGGAAGTTATACGATTACGTTGTGAGATTTCAACTTTATTCTGCAAGGAAATGATTTAGCTTGTGCGTTTAATCGTATGGCTTGTTAAAAAAAAATGATGGCTGCCTTGTTACTCGATAGTTTTGAAGTTGAAGAACTGCAAAGAGAGCATCAGAAAACGCCTTTTCTATTGCGGCACGAGGTGTATTTTTGACAATTGTAATTTACGGCCTGCTTCGACATAGTTACCAGCTGTTAACCAATCAACCCCACATACTGCCAAGCTAATCGTAGTCCTCTACAAACTGACGATACTCTCTTACTCTTTTATTCCTTACTTGTTTCAGTCATTTGACTGCGGCCATGCTGGAGCACCGCCTTTAGTCGAATCGAATCGACCCCAGGACTTATTCTTTGTAAGCCTAGTACTTATTCTATCGGTCTCTTTTGCCGAACCGCTAAGTTACGGGGACGTAAACACACCAGCATCGGTTGTCAAGCGATATTGGGGGGGGGGGACAAACACAGACACACAAACATATACATACACACACACACATATATATATATATGTATACATATATACGACGGGCTTCTTTCAATTTCCGTCTACCAAATCCACTCACAAGGCTTTGGTCGGCCCGAGGCTATAGGAGAAGACACTTGCCCAAGGTGCC
>NC_068995.1:40104641-40105496 GCF_001194135.2 Octopus bimaculoides | reverse complement strand
ATATATATATATATATACATACATATATATATATATATGTATATATATATATCTTTTCGGCTACCTGGCATCTATTATATTTCATCAGATGAGAAGAAGGACTGAGGTCTTTTCTTTTTCTACTGTTAAATCCTGAGTCTGTAGAAAGGGGTTAAAACCCAAGACCCTAAGTAAGCCCTCCGACATCGGCGAGATCGTTGCTGTTAATGTTCCATGCAAACTGTTGCAAACAAACACCCGCAAGAAAAACATTAGCAGAGAGAAGATACCAGAGGACTGACGTCCAGAAGGTTGATGTACTGGGGCCGGGAGATGTTGACATATGAATGTTCGGAGAGGGCAAGAACACCGCTTCCGATGAATAGAGGCTCTTAGAGTAACGATAGAACAGGCAGAGGGAGGGGTAACATTCCTATAGGTCAAAGGCTAAGAATTGAATGTCATTCAGTTTGGTGGCCCTTCTCTGAATGCAGTCCAGGATATCAGTCTAGGATATCAGTCCAGGATATCTAACACTGTCCCAATTGACAGATAAAAGTAAAACCGCATTTGGTAAATTACACAATGGAATCTGCAGAATTAAACATCTGAAGACGAGGACAAATATCAACGTGTACAGAACCAATGTGCTGACTACCCCTCCTGTATGGCTTCCCGTTCAGTGGCTTTCAACCATTACTATTTCTCAGTTTACGTCTACCAAATCCACTGACAAGGCTTTGGTCGGCCCGACGCTATAGTAGAAGACACTTGCCCAAGATGCCACGCAGTGGAACTGAACCTGGAACAGTGTTGTTCGTAAGCAAACTACTTACTACACAGCCACTCCAACGTATGTAAGATTCCTGTATATAT
>NC_068995.1:40098236-40099311 GCF_001194135.2 Octopus bimaculoides | reverse complement strand
ATATATTTATATATATATGCATGTGTGTGTGTGTGTGTGTGGAGCAAATAATTTAGGAGAAAATATTTGCGAAGATAACATTGACTCTGTTATTGTCTAGTGTAACAATTAAAAATGGTAATAATAGAATCAATAATATTGGCGATTGTAGGCTCCAAAAACGTTAAATAGCTGAAGGATTAAAATTAATCAAAGGACATACTAGGTATGTCTGCCTGCTGGAAATAACTATCAAACTCGTATTTAATCGCTGTAAAAAGACACTGATGATAACTACAGAAATCAACCGTCTGCGGGCAAACGGGCTAAGACAATCTCTGAATATACATTCAAGTATTTGGACTCACGTGGACCGGTTTCTAGGCTGGTATAATAGCCTCACCTTCCTCAGCACGCGTTACAATGATGGAAAGCCCCAACCCATCACGTTGAAGTCTGCGTTGCAACTGATTCGTTTTGCACCGAATCATGGCAGCCACCAGTGTGAAAACAATTTCAATACGGAGCAAATGATATGGGAGAAAATATTTGCGAAGATATTATTGACTCTGTTATTATCTAGTATAACAATTAAAAATGATAATAACAGAATCAATAATATAGGCGATTGCAGGCCTCCCAAAAATGCACTAAATAGCTGAAGGGTTAAAATTAATCAAAGGATATGCTAAATATGTCTACCTGCTGGAAATAACAGTCGAAAAAGGCACTGTTAATAACTACAGAAATCAACCGTCTGCGGGCAAACCTGAATTCCAATACTTAAATGTATGTTCAGAGATTGTCTTAGCCTCTTTGCCCTCAGACGGTTAATTTCACGAGCAGGCTGTTCCGTTGATCGGATCAACTGGAACCCTCGATGTCGTAAGCGACAGAGTGCCAACAACACACACACACACACACACACACACACACACACATATATTGGAAGGTTTGGAGGTGATGTACAGAAATTATATAGAAAAAAATTAAGGTACTCAGAAATCTGGATGTTTGTACATTGACAGATTTTTATTAATGTCACATATTAAATAAAGCGCTTTTCACCTAATCGTGTAGGATTTTCAAATTGTTT
>NC_068995.1:40096874-40097471 GCF_001194135.2 Octopus bimaculoides | reverse complement strand
CACACACACACACACACACACACACACACACACACACACACACACACGCACACACAGAATATACACTGTGTTGAGTCAAAAAGTTTTGCAATATTTTGGTAACTTATTTGCTGTATCCGTCAAGTTACAAGAAGAGCAGCCTAGCATTCAAAGTAGAAGCTATCATGTTGCACCGCCTGAAGCTATCCCTTTGCCAGTTCTTTGATCCTTACGCTGATACCGGTTCGTGTTCTTCGAGGCGAAGAACTCCTTCACTGATGTTTCCATATCCTCCTGATTGATGAAGCGTCGCGAGTGTACGATTTGTGCTGTGGACGAGAACACGTAATAACCCGAGGGAAATATTTTTACGCAATCCTGACGTACATATCCAGCGGTTAAGCAAGGGCGGACTGTCGAAACCTGTCGCCACACATGAAAGTTTCGAACACAAGGTGATGGTCTACGTCTGATGGAATTACGAGGAGATAATCACTACGGGTTCGTTCCGGACTGTCGAAATATTGATGCTAACTTGTACTCCGAAGAGCTGGAGTGGATGTATGCCATTGTGTGTGAATATATATATATATATATATATATATATATATATATATA
>NC_068995.1:40094083-40096371 GCF_001194135.2 Octopus bimaculoides | reverse complement strand
GGCTACTGAATAAGTGTCACATATTTTTACAGATATATTCCTCTATTTGCATAATATCGAGGTCTCTTTCTTTCTTTTGTTGTCCTTCGTGTCAAATGTATATATATATATATATATATATATATAATATATATATGTGTGTGTGTGTGTCTAAGATAATGAAACATTATATCTTAGATGTGGTTTTAATGGTTTTGATCTATTAGTTTGTTTAGTTAAGGTTAACAAGAATAATTGGCACAGCAATAACATTAGCCAAATGGGAAGCTGCTCGATATAAACGTAGCAGCCAAATCTCTCCCAAATTATTTTCTAGAGTCATAAATAATGAGAATCGGTTTCGAAGGTTTTCAGTAGTACAGAGCAGCAGTTTTAATCTATAAGAACCTTTAGGAGACCATTGATATTTCATTGTAGGCGGGGCATTCAGTAGTAGTGGTCTTTTTCCAGTTCCTTTAAATACAGAATCTGGGTTAAGATTGATTTTGGTATCATTGCTAACTTGAGTGAACACTGTGGTACGTTCCCTAGGCAAATGGTAGTTTTCTTTGACGAACATATCTTGATTGCTGAATGATAAGGAAGCTTGTCCGCTACTTTCATTTTAGTGCAAGGGCATTTGATCTCCATTGATAATAGAAGGATCTACGCCAAATTTGTCAAGTAAATTACGACGCACACTCGATATGTTCTTCAAATAATCCTGAATGCGTACACTTTACACGTTGCTCTTTGGAGATTGAAATGAGTTTGTTTGGAAATTTCAGTGATACCCCATACTCTTTTTGCCATCCTTTCATCCAGCTTTTTGAAAAACAATGCTTTTCCTCAGTTGGTGTGTCTGGGTATTGGCAAATCCACTCATAAAATTTCACAGCCTGTTATAGGAAAAGAGCTTGTGGCAATTTGGCATGCAGCGAAGTTCTAACATCTACAAACCATTTCAACAAGGTGTCTCTCACGCCTGGTCCTTTCGTTTTACAACCTCCTCTTGCGACTCTGAAACGTTTCTTTGGATTTTTTTCAGCGCTGTCAAGTTCGCCTTTCAGATATTTTGTATAGCAGCGTTTGGCTACTTTAAACACCGAGTCAAATAGTCGGTCAGAGTTTTTGGCATTGGCGTAATTCGAGTAAAACAAACGAACTGCTTTGGCGAGATAGCCCTGTTTGGGGATGTATGGGACATGGCGTTTCCTTTTAGTATCCCAATGAGTTTCCCTTTTCATTCGCTCTAATTCAGAATTATACCTCTCTTTGCATTTGTTCACCACGATAGCAAGTGTTTGCTTTTCTTCGTCCTGTAAAGACAAACAGCTCGTCATTGAAGTTCTTAGTTTGCGTGGAATTTGTGTTAGTGATTGGTAGAGAAATCGTAGAGAAATTGAAAATGAAGATTTGTTGACTACAGTATGGAGTAGCAGTAAACTCACGCGTAGACTGGGGTAGTTGTCCAACCTCAAGTTTTTATAAATTTTGGCCGGTTGTAAAACATATTTTCTGATAATAATAATCTCCTTGTTTTCTATGTGCCCTGAAACAGATGTGTTGTGTCTCGAAATGATTGATCTTCTTAGGTTATCAAATGTTGAAGGCTCACCCACATGAACGTTGGCTACATATACTGTGGATAAATATTTTTGTTCCATGGGTTATGAAAACAAACAGAACACTCCAGGTTTTCTTCCCATTCCTGTCTACTGCTTGATTTTTTTTTTTTGTCATGCTGATTCACAATTTGTGTCAGTCAAAATAATAATGATTTCCCCTGAGTTTGTTGTTTTGTACTCGTAACGGAAGTCAGTTTAATCGACTTTCCCCTTCCCTTTAAATTGCTGGCCTTGTACCTAAGCATCGGGTAACGTACCTTGGTACCTTGCAGCATAGAGTTATGGCCCATTATGTTCTGAGTTCAATCTCGCTGAGGTTAGCTTTACCTTTCATCCCTACGGGGTCGATAAAATAAAGCACCAGTAATGTACAGGGCCGTTTTAATCCATTTGTCCCCACCCCATAAATTGTTGGCATTGTGCCTAAATGAAAAATCATTACTTAAAATAATTACCTTTGATTTTTTTTTGAAACCAGAATTAGTTATTTAGTTTATATATCCTATTTATTTTATAACATATGGTATTGTAGTGTTCTTTTTTTGTCATATATATATATATATGGGAGAATATACAAAAAATAACAACAGACGAGGACAGGTGGTGTAAATAACAAAAGTATTATATATATATATATATATATATATATATATATAGATAGATAGATAGATAGATAGATAG
>NC_068995.1:40091486-40093904 GCF_001194135.2 Octopus bimaculoides | reverse complement strand
GAAAATCTGAAAAATTAATAACCGGTGGGGTGGGGTGGGGTGCATTATTCAAGACCCCCAGAGTAACTTGCTTCAAAAAGCATCAATAGGAAAAGCACCAACTCTTCTTCTTATAATAATAATAATAATTATTATTATTATTATTATTGTTATCGTCATCATCATCATCATCATCATCATCATCATCATCATCATCATCATCGTCGTTATTATTATTATTGTTATCATTATTATTATTATTGCTGTTATTAATTATTATTATTATTATTATTATTATTATTATTATTATTATTGTTATCGTCATCATCATCATCATCATCATCATCATCATCATCGTCATTGTTGTTGTTGTTATTATTATTATTGTTATCATTATTATTGCTGTTATTAATTATTATTATTATTATTATTATTATTATTATTATTATTATTATTGTTATCTTCATCATCATCATCATTGTTGTTGTTGTTGTTGTTGTTATTATCATTATCATTATTATTATTATTGCTGTTATTATCATTATTATTATTATTATTATTATTATTATTATTATTATTATGTTGTTTTTTTTTCTTCTTTCTTCAAATTTTCTTCCATTTCTCGCCATTATTATTATTATTATTATTATTATTATTATTATTATTATTATTATTATTATGCGTGTTGAGTCTGGAGAGAAAGGAATTGTTAATAAATCTTGCAGGCCCTCCAAGACTGGTGAACTTGCGATTTTGTTGAAGGTGTAGCGGCGAATACGCTTGTGTGTTCTTAAATGAGTAAAATAACTTCCATCATGTAATTTCAGGTTCAGCTCACAATCAGCTCATTGGTTGACAGATAATATAATAAATATAATATAATATATAATATAAATATAATATAATATAATATAATATAATAAAACTCACGTTATGAAAGTGTTGTTTTGCAGAAAATCCCATCGTAATGTGGAATTCCATAACGCAAAGTGTATTTTCTATTGACTTCCATATAACTTGGAAGTCAAGAAAGATTGGTTTCACGTTACGGAATTCCGACTTGCAGAAAGGTTTCCAAGAATGCGTCCGTAATGTGGGTAATGCCGTATTGATAAACAATAAACTTAAAAGCGATCCTTTCCGCTGTTACTCTTCCCTTTCCTTACCTTCGTCCACCACTCTTGAGAATTTTAACTCTGAGCAATGAGTTAATGTAAAAGCAGTTTAAAAACATTGGAACACGTGCTAAGGATGTCAGCTGTTTATTTGTTACCAACCCAAACACTACCACCAGCACCAGCACCAGCACCACCACTATCGTCGCCACAGGCGCTGCCGCCATCGTCGTATAACATTGACTACTGTGAGCTAAGACAGGAATTTATACAAGACCCTTCAACTTGCTAAAAATACCAACTAAATCTCCCTCACAGACATCGTGCTTTCTGGAAAAAAATTTACAAAAAACGAAAACGTATACACGAGTCAATGAAGATGGAACGACTGCACGTAGTAAAGTTTGATCAGAACCGAAATGAGGTTAAACAGGAACAACATGGTACACGATTTTAGAGGAAGAAAGCAGTAAATAAAATCAACCTCATTATATAGCAGGAAGCTTGATGTAAAGTCAGTCTCTATGGGTTTTGAACTCCATTTCAATGTAGATAGAGGAAACTAAAGATTATGTATGGATGCATGTGCATGTGTGTATATGTATGTGTCCTACTCTGGAGTTTTCATGGTATGTAGATTTACATTCGTTGAGTGAAATGGCACCCAAAGGACCTATAAAAACCTTCCTACCAATATCTTTAAACAACGGTATAACCAACATCTGTAACCTATCATCAAATCAAAACAAGGTAAAAAAAATATCCTACGCAGATCAGTTCGAGGTGGTATCAAAACGTTCCCGGACTAGTTCTGTAACGCACCAACAGATGGCAGCACATGGTTGCATGCGCAGTGAAAGCTAGCAGTAACCTTCATGAGGCAGTGTGCCGAGTGACATCACTGTGTTTACTTCGCAAGTTGTGTGAAATTTGTGTTTTTGTAATCACGTATATACTGTTAGTCTGCAATTTTTGTCATGGATAGGAAGCTCCAACAAAGAGCCAACATGAAATTTTGCGTTAAACATTAGAAGTCTGTTAAAGAGACATTGAGCATGCTTCGACAAGCTTAAAGCACACACACACACACGCGCGTACACACACACGCACACAAACACACATAAATAACTGAAGAAATTGAAGTCAACAAGGCGCAGGAGTGGCTCTGTAGTAAGTAGCTTGCTTACCAACCACATGGTTCCGGGTTCATTCCCACTGCGTGGCACCTTGGGCAAGTGTCTTCTACTATAGTCTCGGGCCGACTAAAGCCTTGTGAGTGGATTTGGGAGACGGAAACTGAAAGAAGCCTGTCGTATATATATGT
>NC_068995.1:40085855-40090572 GCF_001194135.2 Octopus bimaculoides | reverse complement strand
ATATATATATATATATATATATATATAGATGTCTTTTTAACCTTTTACTTGCTTCAGTCAATAATAGACTCTGCAGCTATGCTCGAACATCGCCTTAAAGAATGTGAGTGCGCATGGTCTAGTGTGTTGCACTCACGATGGCGAGATTGAAGTTTCAATTTCTAGACCAGTCGATGCGTTGTGCTCTTAAGCAAAACATTTCATCTCACTTTCACACCTGACGCATGGTACACCGAGCACCTGTTCAGGCAACGCCGATTTGATGAAGGGAGTGACCTAATATACAGCACAAATATTTGATCACTATAAACGAATCATTTGTGCATTCGTCGGCAAAAAGTGAACACTCATACGTCGTCTTCGACGGGAGAGTCTATTATATGTGTATGTGACAATGTATACCTATGTTTACATACATACATACATACGTACATACATACATATATGTAATGTATGTATGTATGTGTGTGTGTTGCTGGCACTCCGTCGGTTACAACGACGAGGGTTCCAGTTGATCCGATCAGTGTAACAGCCTGCTCGTGAAAATAACGTGCAAGTGACTGAGCACTCCACAGACACGTGTACCCTTAGCGTAGTTCTCGGGGAGATTCAGCGTGACACAGAGTGTGACAAACCTGGTCCCTTTGAAATACAGGTACAACAGAAAAAGGAAGAAAGAGTGAGAGAAAGTTGTGGTGAAAGAGTACAGCAGGGTTCACCACCATCCCTTGCCGGAACCTCGTGGAGCTTTAGGTGTTTTCGCTCAATAAACACTCACAACGTCCGGTCTGAGAATCGAAACCACGATCCTACGACCGCGAGTCCGCTGTCCTAACCACTGGGCCATTTCGCCTCCACATGTATGTATGTATGTATGTATGTATGTATGTATGTATGTACGTATGTAAACATATAAACATAGGTATACATTATCACATGTACATAAAGACAGCAAAAATTCACGTTGTGTTAAGAGACATGAATAAGAAGTTAAACACATTCATGTTTCTTATAAAGTCACACGTGGATATATATGCGCGTGTGAGTATGAGGTGTGTGTATGTGTGTATATATATATATATATGTGTGTGTGTGTGTGTGTGTGTGTGTGTGTGTGTGTGTGTGTGTGTGTGTGTGTGTTTGAATGTATAACTACGTATGGGTAAACTAGATTCCACGCTAGTTTTGTACCGTTGACGTTGGTTGAACGTCGTTACCGGTGTATCTGAAATGTGGTCGACTAAACTCACCTACACGAAATGTTTAGGCAGGTGTAGGGATACAACCCTGTTTGTCGGCAAGCAGATTCTATCAACAAGCTTTTATTACTGCTGCGTCACAGAGACTAATTCACTCTGTCTGTCTTTCATTCTACCTTTTCCTCATTTCGTCCTGTACATACATACATACATATATTACATATGTAGGTGTAGGCGTGGCCGTGTGGTAAGAAGCTCGATTCCCAACCACGTGGTTCCGGATTCAGTACCACTGCGTGGCACCATGGGCAAGTGTCTTCTACTCTATCCTCAGGCCGATCAAAGCCTTCTGGACTTGACTGACAGAAACTGAAAGAATCCAGTTGTATATATATATATATATATATATATATATATAAACAAATAGTAAATGAGTATATGCATATATACGTACAGGTATGTGCATACCGACATCCACCTGTATGTATAGGTGCATATCTGGCTACAGGACATTGCAAACAAACGTAGACGAGAACACACGAGCCACATAGAGAACATTCTCCTTCATCAGCCACCCACGTTTTAACACCGGCGTTTCGACGAGCTTATATATATATATTCTTTTACTTGTTTCAGCCATTTGACTGCAGCCATGCAGGAGCACCGCCTTTTAGTCGAAGAAATCAACCCCGGTACTTATTCTTTGTAAGTCGGGTACTTATTCTATCCATCTGTTTTGCCGAACTGCTATGTTACGGGGACGTAAACACACCAACATTGGTTGTCAAGCGATATTGGTGGTGGTGGTGGTGGTGGTGGTGAGGGATAAACACAGGCACAAAGACTCAATACACGCATACAAGGCAGGCATCTTTCAGTTTCCGTTTACCAAATCTATCCACAAGGTTTTAGTCAGCCCGACGCTATAATAGAAGGCATTTGCCCAATGTGCCACGCAGTGGGACTGAACCAGGAACCTTGTGGTTCGGAAGCAAGCTTGCGCCTACATATTTATAAAGGCACATTTCAATGATAAACTATTATATGGCTTCAAATAAAAAATAAATTAATAAATAAATGAAATCACATCTACTCATAAAACACACGCACACACATCCGCTTTTACACATTCACATAAACATGTCCGGAAGGTAATCACATGCCTTTGAGAATGAATGTTAATAGAATAATATCAAATATCGTTTGTTATAAATCAAAAAATCCAGATATCTGCGGAGATGAGGAGAATTGTCGATTACATCGAGCTCAGTACGTGGCTAGTACTTTATTCTATCGATCAGGAAAGGATGACTTGCAAAGGTGAACACGGAGGGACTCGAAATGTCAACGCGAAGAACCGGAAAATATATAGTAAGGTATTTTTCCGGCGCTTAAACGATACAGCCAATCCACGGCCCAGATAACAACAACAAAACAAAGACAAAACAATAACAACGATAAACCTTTCTACTATAGGCAAAAGGCCTGAAATTTGTGGGGAGGGGACTAGTCGATTATATCGACCCCAGTGTTTCACTGGCACTTAATTTATCGACCCCGAAAGGATGAAAGGCAAAGTCGACCTCGATGGAATTTGAACTCAGAATGCAGCAATGAGAGAAATACCACTAAGCAATTCGCCCAACGTACTAACGTTTCTTATTTCTTTATTGCCCACAGGGGGCTAAACACAGAGGGGACAAACAAGGACACAAAGAGATTAAATCGATTACATCGACCCCAGTATGTAACTGGTACACATTTTATGGACCCCGAAAGGAGGGAAGGCAAAGTCGAACTCGAAACGTAAAGACGAACGAAATGCTGCAGAGTATTTTGCCCGGCGTGCTAACCGTTCCTAGCAGCCCGCTGCCTCCATAATAATAATAATAATAATAATAATAATAATAATAACAATAACAATAACAATAATAATAATAATAATTAATAATCATTTCTACTATATGCACAAGACAAGACCTGAAATTTATTTATTCATTTATTTATTTATTGGTGGAGAGACCAGTCGATTACATCGATCCCAGTGTATAACTTAATTTATCGACCCCGAAACTTTGAAAGGCAAAGTCGACCTCGGCGGAATTTGAACTCAGAACGTAGCGACGAGCGAAATACTGTTAAGCATTTCGTCTAGTTCAATAAATGTAAAAGAACTGTACACAATGCTTATATGTTTATAAAAATCTACATATAACAGGCGTGGTTGTGTGGTAAGAAGCTTGCTTCCTAACCACATGGTTCCGGGTCCAGTCTCACAGCGTGGTCCCTTGGGCAAGCGTCTTCTACTGTAGCTTCGGGTCGACCGAAGCCTTGTGAGCGGATTTGGCGGACGGAAACTGAAAGAAGCCCATCATATATATATATATATATATGTGTATATATATCATTAATAAATCATAGGGCAGCAAAAAAATTTTAGAAATTTTATTTACCGCCAGTGGTATATATATATATATATATATATATATATATATATATATATATATATATATATATATATATATATATATATATATGTGTGTGTGTGTGTGTGTGTGTGTCAGTGTGTGTGTGTGTGTTTGCAGCTCCCTCCCATCACCGCTTGACAACCGGTGTTGGTGTGTTTACGTCTCCGTAAGTTACCGGTTTGGCAAAAGAACTGATAGAATAAGTACGAGGCTTTAAAAATTAAATTAAAGTCCTGGGGGTCGGTTTGTTCGACCGAAACCTGTTGAGGCGGTGCTCCAGCACGGCCGCAGTCAAATGACCGAAACAAGTAAAAGAATTAAAGGAATAAAAAAATAGCCACAAACACATGTGGTTGCGAGTGTGTGTATGCGTATGTGCAACCAGTAACTATGTCTGTGTGTGCGCGTGCGTGTGTGTGTGTGTGACGTCTATAGAATTTACGATGGACTTACCTTGACAGTGCAGGTATTACATAACAACAATCCAAGGCATTGTCAGCACGCGACATCCGGGAGTACAACAGACGGCAGCAGAATATACTGCGGCCTCTTTTTCACTGGTGTCTCATTCAACACACACACACAACCCGCTAAATTCTTCGCTGCTAAGTCTCGCTTCTGTCCAATATATATGGCGCGAGCAACTCTTTTTCGACTTTATCACCAACGACTGTACCACCAGCATCGCTGCCTCTAACACCATCACCACAATCACCACCTACACTAACACCACCTCTCTCATGAATCTATCCTATCTCCCACCCTCTCTCTCTTGCTTCTTCTTCTTCTTCTTCTTCTTCTTCTTCTTCTTCTTCTTCCCTCTCTCTTTCCTTTTCTCTATCTGTCTCTTTCTCTCTGTATATATATATTATATATTATTTATAAACTATATTCCCTTTCTTCTTTCGCTTTCAAAGCATCGTTATCAATTAGTAACCACTCCTTTTCATAGTATATACGTGTGCGTGAGCCTGCGTGTATTAATTGAGTACATACTCTCTCTCTCTCTCCCTCTCTCTCACTCACACTCGCAAAATACATCGTTCTTTC
>NC_068995.1:40084325-40085512 GCF_001194135.2 Octopus bimaculoides | reverse complement strand
ATTCTAATGCTGCTATTACTCCTACTGTTTAACCACATGTCGCTCTCAGTCGGCGGAACAATGACGAAAGACATTCCAGCCGTGACCATTCCGTCTTTCTTTAAAATGTAGCGTGTGATTGGAGAGAAATTTGGCTTCTTTTTCTAACAAGTTAAGCGACCCTGAAAGAGTCCCGTCGCTGCTGCATTGGTGTTGTTGCTGTTATTACTGTTGTCTTTCGATTGCTTCCGATTCATCTATTGGTGAGGTTAGTGATGGAGTGGGAGTTGTACTAGTCGTGATGGTGTTGGTGGTGACGGTGACTGCGGTGACGATGATGATGATTGGCGATGATGATGATGACGATCTTTGTGGTGGTGGTGGTGGTGGTGATGATGACAGCGCCTATAATTAACAGTGATGATTGAGAGAGAGAGAGAGAGAGAGAGAGAGAGAGAGAGAGAGAGAGAGAGAGAGAGAGAGAGAGAGAGAGAGAGAGAGAGAGAGAGAGAGACAGACAGACAGACAGACAAAAAGGAAGGAAGGAACGAATGAACGAAGAAAGAAAGAAAGAAAGAAAGAGCGAAACGAAAGAAGGAAAGAAGGAAGGAAGAAAGAAAGATAGGCATGAAGAAAGAAAGGCAGGCAGGCTTGTAGGAAGGAAGGAAGGGAGGAAGAAAGAAAGAAAGAAAGAAAGAAAGAAAGAAAGAAAGAAAGAAAGAATTTGGTGTGTGATGAGTGTTGTATGTTTTGAGGACAGAGATATTGAAATGGGCAAGTTGGCCCCAGGTGAACGATGTTTGCGAGCCAAGATCGATTCGCATTTAAATCACACTTCTCTGATGCAAACATGGCTGCATTAATAGGTATGCTCAAGGACATGTTTCTGAGTCTTTTGCTCGTCATCAGTCTGGAGTAGCAATGGCTTGAAATCAGTGAATGTGTTTCACTAGAATTATTATATGTTTACAAGAGCTTGACAGGCATCTCCAACTAGCAGGCCATTGCTACTCCAGACTGATGACGAGCAAAGACTCAGAAACATGTCTCTGGATGCAGGCTTAGCTGGGTGGAGGTACTTGTCCCCCCCCCCCTTGTAAACATAAGGAGACAGGAAATGTGTCAAAGCCGACTGGAAGCGGTGCTACTTCCTAGGGCTAAATAGCAGTGGTATTATTCCCTTCATGAGACTGTCACATTAAATTGAC
>NC_068995.1:40080922-40083914 GCF_001194135.2 Octopus bimaculoides | reverse complement strand
TATATATATATATATATATATATATATATATATGTGTGTGTGTGTGTGTGTGTGTTTGTGTGTGTGTGTGTGTATGTATGTATGTGTATATATATATACACGTTTTTATGTGTTTGTTTTGCAAGATTCCATAAGTGTAATCGTGTGTTGAAACATTGAAACAGATATCGTTATATTTCGGGATGGTCATTTTCTTTTTTATTTTTTTTCCAAATAAACACACGCAGTATATATTCATTCTTCACTTCCGCTTTATTGTTGTTTTTGTTTTAGTGTTCTTTGTCATGGATCTTTCATCACACTTTCGGTGACCTCTTCAGTGACTCTCTATCCCACTTGTCTCCTCCTGTACTGTGTAATCCATTCTGCCTTACTATAATGTATATCCTTATCCACGCATGCGTTTGCGTTTGTATGTGTGTGTATATTTGTGTATACGTGTGTCTGTGTTTTATATATGTTTTGTATGTGTGTGTGTGTGTGTGTGTGTGTGTGTGTGTGTCCATAGGTTCACCAACTATACTGCTTGTACTCGTGTTCTTTATTAGTCTGTTTCTCATTTATTCACTTATTTCTTTCTTTGTTTTTCTCATTCCGTCTTAAGTTTGTGTATGTGTGCCTTTTGTGTGTACGCGTGTGTGTATGGATTTATATATTATACTGTTTGTATCTGTGACTTTTTTCTCCCATTCTGTCTTTAGTCGTCATGTTACATAGTGTGGTGGTAGTGGTGTGAGTGTTATCCCATTCCATTCGTGTTTTCTGTTGAGGCTAGGTCTGTCTACTACTATCTGTGTGGCCTCAATAATCTGTTATTAAACGAGCTTCTATGTTCTAATTGATCATGTTGGTAGGAAATTGACGAGCTTTTTGTCTCTTTGAACTCCCACCAGTGGTTCGCCTGTCCGCTCCCCCTATGCTATGTGGTGCCTACTCAATGTATGTTGTTGCCTTGTTTCTGCGTATTCTCCCAGTACATCATCTGCTACAGACTACGTTCCTAATCTAACAGTTAACCTGATGGTTCATTCTGCATACTATACAGTTGTTATTCGTACATGAGGGCCTTTCGTATGTATATATACATGTATATAATCTGATTTAATCTGATATCACAATTTCAATCATTGCAAAACCGAATTCCAGTTATGTGGAGAATCAGTGACTACTTCATAATTAAGATACTTAATGAAGTAATGGAATGATGGAGTAATCATCTATTTCTACCATGTTTAGTTTTATTTGCTATAAATCGTGAAATGAAAGACCATTCAAAAACGGGTCGACTAAAAACAAAGAAATTTTTACGTCGAATGAAGCTAGAAAAAATACTAATAAAAGAGAAGTCTTTAAACGAGTGATATGGTTGTACTCTCGTCAATCTCTCTCCTTTCAAAGAGGTGATGAAAATATCATTTTTTTTCTCTCCCTTTTAGATCTCATTCGTTTTCTTCTTACGTCTACATTGTGCTGTCACATCTTATACGCAATCCGAAGACTGAGTTGTCGTGGTGAGCATCCTTTGCTTTATTTGGATCCCCCCTCCTGCCTTTCTCCAGAATATACCGTTTTTGCTATGTCCTTCCAATGTGCATTGGACAGAAATTCCTTTTGCACACATCCATGTATCTGAAGTAGGCATGATGACATTTTGAACGATTTTATACTCGCGTAGGCCCTACAATAAATCTTTAGACTTCCACACATGCAACGCATGTACCCAAGCCTTCGCAGGCAACGTTCACTCAATATTGAAGCGATGGTCTGACATACCGTACCACTATAGGGCCTTTAGGTTGGTAACCCTGACATCTTAATTACCAAAAGCTTGCAAAGACATAATTTCATGCCATAGATATATGTTTCCTTTTTTGCATGACGTGTACCATACAAGAAAGAAATATTTCATGCTTAAAACGGGAATATTTATTCGAGTACGTGATTTATAATGATGTAGAAATAATTCAAATATTACGATGTAAATATGTATACGTAAAATTTGACATTAACGTTCTCTATATATAATTGCATAGATAAAACGCGGTCTCAAGAGATGATAGGGTAACCAGTATGAGAGCATTACTTCTTTGTGTCCGCAATGTATAATTTTAAAAACCACCGGAATCTCCTGAGGCCAACCGGAAATTAGAAATTCTGATGTCAATCGTTTTTGTATTATATTGAATACATTAAAATGCTCAGCCTTAGAAAATATACATTGATGAAATTTAGTGACCTTTAATAATATCACTCATGGGAACAAATATTTCTTTGATATAACGGAAATGCGTCTTCGCACAAAAATTAATAAAAGGGTTAGTGAAATAAAAAGAAAATTCAATCAATAATAATAATAGCAATAATATATACGCACGCACGCGCAGGTGTGTGTGTTTCACTAGCATAATTCATTCATAATTTGTACATTACATAAAAATGGAGTGTTTCTACGAGCAGTAGTGGTACCCCATGAAAAGGTTGTTGATTTTGTATTGCAAAATGCATGATTTATAATGGAATCCCCATGCTATTGAAACATACGCAGGGAACATTTTGAAGCCTCATTGTTCATTCATCTTTTTTTATTACATTTTATTTACCGCATGACATACGTATTAGTATTGAAATTGGAGTTGCAGAGTACCTGACATCATCAAATAATCGTTCTGAATCTTCTGAAATGAGCGTATGAAATTATGAATCTACTTGTATTTCGACAGAGTAAACCGGTGAGTAATTACATGCCAGAAGCTACTTAAGTAATAATCATGATCTACACAATCCGAACCAATTGATCTGAGATTCACACGTAGGTACATAAGGTGGTAAGAAGCTTGCTTCCCAACCACACGGTTCCTGGTTTAGTCCCACTGCGTGGCACCTTGGGCAAGTGTCTTCTACTATAGCCTTGATCCGACCAAAGCCTTGTGAGTGGATTTTGTAGAAACTGAAAGAAGCCCGTCGTATATATATAATAAATCTCTGAACGAGG
>NC_068995.1:40078945-40080440 GCF_001194135.2 Octopus bimaculoides | reverse complement strand
TATATATGCTTATCTTAGTGTGTTTTTGTGTCTGCGTTTGTCCCCCTCCACCATCCCTTGATGTTGGTGTGTTTAAATCCCCGTAACTTAGCGGTTCGGCAAAAGACCCCGATAAAATAAGTACTAGGCTTACAAAGAATAAGTCCTGGGGTCGATTTCTTCAACTACAAAACCCTTTAAGATGGTACTCCAGCATGGCTGCAATCGAATGACTGAAACACGGGAAAGAATAAAAGCATTTGGGCATCCTGTGAGACGAAAAGACAAAACCCGTAAAAAAAAAAAGAAACGCCTAATGGCCAGAAATGTAAAGGTCACCGCAAAATCAACCTCATATCCCATGCATCCAAAAACAGTGTTGAAAGCTGAGGACCAAAGCAAAGGGATTCATTAGGAGAGACCAATTTGGCTTCAGGAAACGAATGGGGACGAGAGAGACAATCATTGTGAGAACTTTAAGAGAGCAAAGCGTTAAGCTTGATCAGCAAGTCTTTGCCGACTATGAGTAAGGTGTCGATAGACTTGATTAGAAAAAAAACCTGATGAGTTAACTCAAAAATCTGGGAATAGATTGGAGAGAAAGGTGCCTGACACAGCTCTGTACATGTACCCGACAACAACTATAAGGACAGATGACGGAATGGCCGGAATGGCACCAACGAGGAGGAGTTAGATAAGATAGCTTACGCCCCACCTTGCTCTTCAACATTTATGCAGAGGCAATGATGAAAGAGGCGATGGATGAGGTGATAGGAGTGAAAGTAGATGCACATCTGATACAAGCTGTGAGGTTCGCAGACGACCAGGCAATGACAGCAAACACAGCAGAGGGCTTGCAGACCATCCTGACAAGTCTGGTTGAAGTAGGTGAGGGTTACAAGATGAGAATAAACCAGAAGAAGAACAAAGGAATGAAAATTGGAAAGAGCAGACAAGAGAACCTACAAAACAACTTCAACGAAAAGCAAGTAGAGGAGATTCAACAATATAGATAAGATGGAAGAAGTGAGAAGGAAATCAGAACAAGAATTGCCACAACCCAAAACAAATTCAACGAACATGAAATACTAGTATTTAGCGTGCTACTCAGAAACGTGAACCATCAGGGAGGTTAGGAGACTGGAAAGATGTGAAATGTAGTTCTGGGAGCAAACGGAGAAAAAAAAATCTGCTGTACTAACCATGTGGAGCAATGAAGAATTGCTTAGAATGAATTGGAGGAGCAATGTTTGAGGAATGCCATCTGGAGAAATATTAGGAGGTCAGAGAGGCTTCTATGCACAGTGATAAAGGGGAGATATAGAAAAGACCGAGAGAGAGGTGAGCGATGATGGTGGAGGAGTTTACGCAGAGGATGTCATACTACTCAGTAAAGAGGACAGCGCGATTTAGAGACTGCTGGAGAAGATTCAAATGCACAGGATCTGCCCTTCCTGTGATATACATATATATATATATATATATATGTATGTGTGTGTGTGAGTGTGACTGTGTG
>NC_068995.1:40071132-40074302 GCF_001194135.2 Octopus bimaculoides | reverse complement strand
GTATGTGTCTGTGTTTGTCCCCACCAACATCGCTTGACAACCGATACTGGTGTGTTTACGTCTCCGTAACTTAGCGGTTCGGCAAAAAGTGACCGATAGAATAAGTACTAGGCTTACAAAGAATAAGTCCTGGGGTCGATTATCTCGTCTAAAGGTGGTGCACCAGCATGGCCGCAGTCAAATGACTGAAACAAGTAAAAGAGTAAAAAAGTAAAAGGGTATCGTCTTCACTGTGTACACGCTTCGGTTTATGTAACCCCTCATTGTATTGTCCTTGTGCCGTCCCCAGTGTTTTTTTTGTGAATCCTTACTGGTAAATGTTATCATTATTGAGTGAGAGAGCAGCTTATACCATCAAAGTGATACTGGGATGTAAATATTCGAAGCCCAATATACACATCATGACTACTCGTGTGATAAGGGTACACCAGACACGTGCATCACAACCATATGTGTGCAGTCAGAAGCCATGAGAGCCAGCGCTGGTATTGTGTCAGAGCACTTATTATTATTATTATTATTATTATTATTATTATTATATTTACACAGATTTCATTGCTTTGTTATAACCAGGAATGGCTCTGGCGAAAGTAGCATTAATTTTTTTTAGGTCTTTCTAATTATCTCAACTGATCAATAAATCAATTGAGTAAATCTATCAGTAGCGTACCTATAATGACCACAGGCATCAGCTGTAAGACAAATTTGATCTACTAAAGGTAGACTATGTAATGGGCCATTATTTACCATTTATCTTTATGTATATATGTATGTATGTATGTATGTATGTATGTATGTATGTATTTATGTTTGTATGTATCTATCTAAATATATATATATATATATATATATATAATATATACACAGACATAACAGAAGTAAATAGACACCCCATAAAACATCGTTTTATGTTTATTCTAACTTGTAAAGCTTTATATTTTTATTGATTGACATTTTTATGTTTCAGGTTCTATATGTAACTGTTTAATCATACCATGTGCGAAAGAAGCCTTGGAACTCTCTGAATTTCAAAGAGGCCGTGTTGTAAAAGTGGACATAGCATAAAATCGCAGAAACCTTGGGATCCCACTTTCTACAGTTAATAGAGTGATTATGCAATTCACCAGAGAGGAGAAGGAGTACACGTCACCTCGCCCAGATCAACCAGAGCCCTCTGACAGGACCCTTTTCTTTGCTAAGAGAAGTGTGGAGGATAATCCTAGTTGCAAGACCTCTGACATAGCAGAACAAGTTGATGTCAGTCCCAGAACAGCTGTCAGGTATCTCCACAAACTTGGTTACTATAGCAGAGCAGCAAGAAGGAGGCCAAGCGGAGAAAAGATTGGGCCAGTGAGATGGTAGAGAGGCCACTAGCATTTTGGGACACTGTCATATTCTCTGATGAGTCCAGATTTACTGTATTTTCTGATAGTGGTCGAGTGTGGATCTGGAGACTGATCAAGAATTTGATGCGAAAAGACTGCAACCAACGAAACATGTCAGCTATTCTGTGATGATCTGGAGAACAATTTGGAGCAATGGTTGATCAGAGGTGGTGGATTGTGAGGGAAACATGATGAACTCAGGTAAATATTTGTCCATATTGCAGAAAGAACTCCTTCCAATGGTGAAATGATTAAAGAAGACTCTTTATTTATAGAAAATGGGGCTCCTTGTCACACGGCTAAAATGACCTAAGAATTGTTAGATGAGAATGGCATTTATAAGCTTCCAGGGCCAAGCCAGTCACCAAATGCGAACCCTATCGAACACCTATGGGACATAATGGACAGAACACTTCAATAAAAGAGCAAAAAAAAACATCTTCAAAGTCAGATATTTTGAGATTACTGCATGAAACTTGGCAAGAAATTCCGCAAGAAAATATTCGTCAGCTGATCAGTAACAGACCTAACAGCGTCCTTGGATCGAAAAATGCTAAAGGCATGTCTACTAAATATTAAATATTCACATTATAACAATTAATAAAGAATTTGAATGTATAATTTCAGATTTAAATAAATGTTGATGATTATAGGGGTGTCTATTTACTTATGTCATGTCCATGTATGTATGTATGTATGTATGTATGTATGAAGGAGGCATTGGTATGACTGGTGAGTCCTGGAGCTCCGGCCAACGAATTTTGAGCGGGGAATTGCGAATGAAAATAATTGCAGCAAGATTTGCGTGTTGCTTGTTCACGGAAGATCAAAAAACAGTCAGAACCGAAAGCGTGTCGTGATCTGACAGAACAGTTTTTAAGATTATCCGGTCCTGTTTTCGAACATCACTGGTGACAAAGGGTGGTGCAGCGGAATTTGCAAATGTGGAAGAGGTGAAGAGAAAATGACAGAGGCATTAAAAGGCATCACTTCGCAAGAGTTCCAGCACTGCTTCGAGCAGCAGAAAACACGCCTGAATCGATGCGTTGCTTCAAATGGAGAATACTTTGAAAGCGATAAAAGTGTAAACAAGAGAAACTTGTGAATAATATAAAATTACAAAATTCCGGTTTCTTTTGGGTACCCCCTCGTATACATATACATGCATGCAGGCATACATACATGCATACATGCATACATACATACATACATACATACATACATATGCATACATATGTATATTATATACATGCAAACATATACGAGGGTGGGCTGAAAAGTTCTTAGGTTGACTATGAAGGAGTGATTCTAGAGCTGTGAAATTTAGCATGCATTAATTTCAACCGTCCTTATTAATAGCTGAATTGTTTCTTTCCAGGTAAAGTGACATCGCACTCTTCAAAGAAGACTTCAGAAGTAACTGGTAGCGATTATCTTGAAAATGGACAAATTTGGCATCGTCGTGTTATTGTGTTTTCAAGTACCTGCAGGAAAGAAAAAGATGATTTAGTTCCCAGTAACATTCATACTGATATGATTGTTGTATTAGGGGATGATACTCAACATTGCAAAAGTTGACAGCTGAATTTAGGAGAATAAGAGTGAGTTTTGAAGATGATCTAAGGTCTGGTCGGCCTGTAACTGCCAACATCGATCAAAAAATTGATCGTGTTCACCGGATAGTGATTAGCTATAATTCTAATCCTACGCCTGTTCCAGGAAAAGAATAGTTGGCATCGGAGCAAATGATACACACCGACACTCGCACGCACACACGCACGCACA
>NC_068995.1:40068823-40070589 GCF_001194135.2 Octopus bimaculoides | reverse complement strand
ACACACACACACACATATATAATATAATATTAGGATAAAGACTTTATAAGAATTTATCAAATAGTTAGCGGGAAAAAACCTTATAAGGAAAAAAAAATATCATTTTCTCCCATAAATATATATAATTTAATTTATATAAGGGCATTACTATACAATAATGGCTCACGCTTAGAGGGACTCCATAAGTCAAAACTACCAAAATAAGCATCGGTAAAAATGTGCTTATTTTGGTAGTTTTGACTTATGGAGTCCCTCAGTATTCGGATTTAATTCGTTCCTGAAAGTCCTTAGTCGCCCGAAATGTTCGTAGACGGAAACTATTTTTCCCATTGGAAATTCTAGAGAAGGCACATCGAATTCGCTGTGCACTGAGCAAACAGAAACTGGGGCCCTCTCGCTGATATTCGCGGCTTGTCGCAACTATTGGTGCCGGCTTACGTGTTCGTTACTCAAGATACCGTTCGTCACCCGAGATGTATGTTCGATAAATTGTTCTTAAACCAATTTGTACGTGATGAGAGGTAAGCTGAAGTTTCACTGCATATGGACATATACATGTTTGCATTTATGTATATTTATACATATATAAATGTAGGTACACACACATACACACACAATTTTGTCAATTCTCTTGTCACACCGGTAAAAGTTTTCTTGGGCTAATAAGTGGGGGTAGTGCAGTGCAAGCTACACCCACTAAAAATTATTCATCTGCACAGGTACTTCCTGTACTCCAAATCTTAGTAAAATCATTCAATTGGTTGGTTGGCAGAAACCTAAAAATGCACCTGTAACTTATATATATATATATATGTATATATATACATATTAGTACATGGTTCCGGGTTCAGTTCCACTGCGTAGCACCTTGGCTAAGTGTCTTCTATTATAGCCTCGGGCCAACCAAAGCCTTGTGAGTGGATTTGGTAGACGGAAACTAAAAGAAGCCCGTCGTATATATGTATGTATATATATATATGTGTGTGTGTGTGTGTATGTGTGTGTGTGTGTGTGTGTGTGTGTGTGTCTGTGTTTGTCCCTCCAACATCGCTTGACAACCGATGCTGGTGTGTTTACGCCCCCGTAACTTAGCGGTTCGGCAAAAGGAACTCATAGAATAAGTACTAGGCTTACAAAGAATAAGTCCTGGGGTCGATTTGCTCGACTAAAAGGTGGTGCTCCAGCATGGCCACAGTCAAATGGCTGAAGCAAGTAAAAGAGCAAAAGAGTATATATATATATACATACATATATATATATAATGGAAAAATTGTACAAAATGTATAAATGGATGATGAATAAAACCACTGGCACAGTTTCGACTACCTGTTGTCATCCGTAGATTTACTGCAGGGACTTCGTAGTTGTCCCCAATAAAGTCTATTAGACATTCCATCTCCTATTTTATTAATACTCTATATATAATATATATATAATATATATATAAACAAATAGTAAATGAGTATATGCATATATACGTACAGGTATGTGCATACCCACATCCACCGTATGTATAGGTGCATATCTGGGTACAGGACATTGCAAACAAAACGTAGACGAGAAAACACACAAGCCACATAGAGAACATTCTACTTTATCAGCTACCCCGTTTTATCACCGGCGTTTCGAAGAGCTGGGCAGGATTCAGTTCCACTGTGTGGCATCTTGGGCAAGTGTCTTGGACTATAGCCTCGGGCCGTGTCTCCGTGCTATCGTTTGGTTTGACAAGCGATGCTGCTGTATGTCCCCCGTAACTTAGCGGTTCA
>NC_068995.1:40065367-40067327 GCF_001194135.2 Octopus bimaculoides | reverse complement strand
AGGAGAAAGGGCTCTATACCCCTTTCTTATTTTTTTCTGACCAGGCTCCCGTGGTTTTATGGGTTTTTCCACGTGTAACCTTTCCTTTTTCGAAGCGCCTCCCCCTTTGGGAGTTCTATCTATTTATTTATCTATTTATTTATCTATTTATTTATTATATCTTTCTCCGTTTTTTTCCCTCTGTTTAGACGAACTTTCCTACCTTTTCGGACAAAACCTTTTGTAACCTTCGTCCTGTCTTTGTCCTTACATGGTTTTAATTGATATCAGCCCTTGTGGCCAATAAAACGAATTAATTATTATTATTATTATTATTATTATTATTATTATTATTATTATTATTATTATTATTACGTTATCAGAACTAAGGCCTGTGCGATCAAATTTGAAGGAACTAAAGCTGTCCGAACGGTGGAGATGCGACGTGCAAACAAAACCACAATCACGTCTTTGATGGATCGAGACGGGTGCGTGCTATTCAGTTCCGAGCAGATGTGTGCGGCTTTTCAGCAGCACTTCGCACAGCTGTTTGGGAAGGGTGGTGGGTCGATGGCGGTAGTGGACTTTAATTCGCACCTGGCTGACCGGCCGAGGCTCTCGGCAGCTGACGCGAGATTATGTGAAAAGCCGATAACAGCTGCTGAAATTTAGGAGGCGATGAGCGATTGCACAAGTCGCAAATCACCCGGTTTGGACAGTCTCTCCTATGAAATCTGTGTATTCATGTCAGATTTGTTTGGTGATCTCTTGGCAGGCATCTACTGCAACTGGCAACAGAACGGGAGAATTCCTGGTGCTGTTATCCGGGGCCTGGTGGCACTTCTGAGGAAGGAAGTGGACAATGGGGACGTACTAGGGAATTTTCGGCCCATAACTCTGCTAGACACAGAGTTTAAAATTATGGCCAAGGTATTAGCGAAAAGGTTGGCATTTGTCGTCGGTAGATTAGTCGGAGAAGTGCAAACGTGCGCAATCCCGAGCAGGTCTATCCACACCAACCTTTACCTTACGTGATACATCATAGGGAGGGCCGAGACCAAAGCTGACTTCGTGACCACTCTGATCAATTTGGATCAATCGAAAGCATTCGATAGGGTCGATCATCACTACTTAGAAGCCGTCCTGAAAGCTGACGGTTTAGGATCCGTTACTAAAGGTTGGACCGCTGCAATGCACAGCGGCACCTGCTCAGTGGTCAAAGTAAACGGCCACTAATCGGAACCCCTCGGCATCACACACTCGGTCTGTCAGGACTGCTGTCTCCTCTTCTGTACGTATTGGCACTCGGACCACCGTCATGGTGTCGGACACCTCCGAAGTGGAGACAGTCGGTACCATCCTAAAGGAATAACAGTCAGTCGCAGGGGCTAAAAGCAACGCCGACAAATCGGTAGGTTTGCGGCTGGGCTCCGGGAGAGACAGGTCAATGCCATTAGACGGCGTCGTCGGAAGCTGGATCGACGGATCAGTTAAGCTGCTCGGGGTCTGGTTTGGTCCCGACCTCCAGACTGATAAGAACAGGGACACCCATATCTTTCGCGGCGTATTGCAGCAGGTCTTCATCACTATTTAAACAGAAATGGGATTAGAGGAAGCTGTCCTTGAAAGGTCGGGCAGAGGTGGCGAATGCCTACATAGCCTTCGTTAACATTTATTGCCTGACTGTCGTGCCTTGTCCCGGTTACTGCTTGACCAAGTTAGTGCGTCTCTGTTTTAAATTCTTGTGGAAGGGACGTGTTCCAGTGGTCAGGCATCATCTGTTGCTATCATCCTTTGAGTGGCGGATTAGGTATGCCGTGGCTCCCAATGCGCAGACACGCTCTTAGGTTATGCTACCTGCAACGATTTCTGGACGGTGTGTGGGCTCCGTTTGTGAGGCTCGTCTTTCCACAGCTCGTCTCCTTGACAGAGCTGCAGTTCTGGGCGAAGAAAATACCGAGACTGGGCGTCTGGTACCTAG
>NC_068995.1:40063901-40065329 GCF_001194135.2 Octopus bimaculoides | reverse complement strand
GTTCCGCTTTTAGAAAATTATAGAAGATTAGTAGCGGAGAAGTGCGACAACGTTCTCGAGGAGACGCTAGGCGCCGATGAAAACGAAATGGCTAGTCTGTTCGGGAGGACTTTCCGGTCGGGAACTATCATGGATAATTTCCAAATGTCCTTGGCCTGGCAGTGCTGCCGGGAGCGGGGCGTTACTGTTTCGAGGACAGATACATTCCTCTTTAGTAGAGCTCTCATTGATTTCTTCAAGTTTCACTTGAAAAGGAAATTGAGGGTGGAGAGGGAAGTGCTGTCCTCGAGTGATTCCTCACCCAAAATGTCAGGCCTTGATCCGATAATCGTATAATAATTCTACTTGTCATTATGTTACTTAGCCCGTTAGTAACGCTTTCATGGGATTAGAAAAAATGAGGGAGAAAGAAAAGAGGGAGAGAGAAAAAGAGGAAAAGACGAAGAGTAAGGCAGAAAGAGAGAGAAAGAAAAAGAGGGAGAGAGAAAAGGGGAGAGAGAAGCGTCCATGACATGTGGTAGGGGTAACGTAATCTTTATTACGTGGTTAAAAAAGGTAGTTGAAGGTAGTGATATAGAGGAGAGTTAGGTATATAACTTTAGGAGAAGGGTGATGTTCTGATGGGGAAATTAAAGAAAGGCAGAGAAAGCGAGAGAGAGGGAGAGAGAGAGAGGGAGAGAGGGAGAGAGAGAGGGAGAGAGAGAGAGAGAGGGAGAGAGAGAGATAGAGAGAGAGAAAGAAAGAGTGATGATGGTGGTAGTGGTGGTGGAGTGGTGGAGATGGAGGTGGCGATGATGAGTGTATAATGAAAAGTTATTGTTTTTTATATCACCTATCACTTAACGCAGGCGCATCCCAAACTTGCCATTCACTTTAGAAAGAAACCAGTTACTCGTTCGCCATCAATGACTATCAATAAATCACAAAGGCAGACATTTGTTAAAGTGGGGCTGTTCTTGCCTGAGCCTGTATTCGGCCATGGTCAGCTATATGTTGCATCCTTAAGGGCCCGCAAATTATCTGATGTAAGGGTTAAAGTTATAAACACTGACAAACAAGGGGAAAAGAAGTGGGGGGAACTTACACGAAGAACGTAGTCTGCAAAGAAGTATTGGATTGAAAGGTATACGCAAATTGAAATGTGTATTGGCTCGCCTTGGCTTATAAGTTACCGACCATGTGGTTTACATGTGCCGTGTTACATTGAATTTTCACCCTCGCGAAATTGTGAACCCTATATTTTACATATAAAATAATATTTTTTTTTCTATAAAATTTTTGTTTTCTCCATATGAAATTATAACTATGCAAATTTTAAAATGTAATCTCTTTTTCTATTTATAGGAAAAATGTAAAATTAAAAGCGAATACTTATTTTATGAGTGGTGTGTATTAAAATCTATAAAATTGTACATAAAGTATATATAT
>NC_068995.1:40061291-40063482 GCF_001194135.2 Octopus bimaculoides | reverse complement strand
TATATATGCGTGTGTGTGTGTATATATATATATATATACAAATATATGTGTATTAAGTAATCATCGTATTCCAATTTCCTTCACTTTTCAATGAATAGCAGATGAGCGACTATCTTTTAACACAACACAGGCTACACTTTCAGGTTTTCTTTTTTTTTTTTTTTTGCTTTTGATAAATAGGTTTACTATTAATTCCGTGAAATAATCACGGGTCCCGCTAGTACCAAGAATTATTGCCACAACAGCAGCAGCAGTAGTCGTAGTACTATAAACAAGTAACTGTACTTGAGTCTATCCGATAAAATGAGCAGCTGTCAAATATTGGTGAGTGGGGGAATGAATGATGCGATCGATTGAATGAATGATGCGATCGATTGTTCCCTCCTTCAAATTCTAAGGCCATACGCTTATATTGGTTTCAATTTTGGAAGAACATTTTGGAGTAGGAGTTAAGTTGATTCCGTCGACTACAGCTCTCAACTGGTACTTATTTAATCGACCCCGAAAGGATAAAAAGTAAAGCCGACTTCTGTGGAATTTGAACTTAAAACTGGATCAAATGCCGGTAAGTATTTTGCCCAGCGTGCTAACGACTCTGCCAGCTCGCCACCTTGCTACTTATGTATATTGGAAGAAAGTTGTTTAAATTATACACAATGTAAAAAGCCACAAACTAGCCTGTTATATTTTTTCTGGGGTTGAAAAGTCCATTTTCACATTTTCTGAAGATATTCGTCTCCGCATGTCACCAGTGAAATAATTGAATGAAATAAGAAGAAAGAAGAAAATATAAAACAGTTTTAAAATAACATGAATTGTTTTTTTTCTTCTCCCCTGCGTATTGCTTTTCTTTTTATTATCTGTTGGTATTGATTAACTAAAGATCATTGCTCGGTGTTAACATAGTGTTTGCTTAAGAAACCAATGTAAATTAAGAAACAGATGTCAACTCAAAATGTCCGCCATTTTATCTTCCTAGATAAACTTTGTATTAACGCTGTAACAGTCATCATCATCATCAGTATTATCATTGTTATGACTATCATCATCGTCACCATCATCAGCATTACCATCGTCATCGTTAGCATTTTCATCGTCATCGTCATCACTTCTGTAACAGCATCATTATCATCATCACAGTCACCAGTATCATCATTGTTATGTTGAGTTTCTTACTTCCAATGCTTGTCCATAAGTCTTTCTATTAAACTTTACTATCACTTTACTTTGCTATTAAACTGTTCTATCACTTTACTTTGCTATTAAACTGTTCTATCACTTTTCTTTGCTATTAAACTTTACTATCACTTTACTTTGCTATTAAATTTTACTATCACTTTACTTTGCTATTAAACTTTACTATCACTTTACTTTGCTATTAAATTTTACTATCACTTTACTTTGCTATTAAACTGTTCTATCACTTTACTTTGCTATTAAACTGTTCTATCACTTTACTTTGCTATTAAACTTTACTATCACTTTACTTTGCTATTAAATTTTACTATCACTTTACTTTGCTATTAAACTGTTCTATCACTTTACTATGCTGTGGTTCTCCATTATTCTTATTCTTATTTTCATCATACTTTAGTGGTTGATAGAAATTCTTGCCCTTATTTATAAACATTCCCTTTTGTTGATACTTTATTGGAAAATTATATCGACCTCCTGTACTTGTCTGGTACTTTGTTAGAAGGTTGAACAGTAAAGTTGACTTTGGTAGGATTCGAACTCAGAACATAAAGGTCTATAACTAATTACTACAGGTATTGTGTCTCACTCCCTGACGATTCTTCCCATTCACCGCCCGTATAGATGTCTATTGTTTTGCTTTTGTTCTTTTTCTTCTTGATTCTTTTTATTATTTCTATAACACCACTAAGGGAGCGACCTGGTAGAAACGTTAGCACGCCGGACGAAATGCTTAGCAGTATTTCGTCTGCCGTTACGTTCTGAGTTCAAATTCCGCCGAGGTCGATTTTGCCTTTCATCTTTTCGGGGTCGATACATTAAGTACCAGTTACGCACTGGGGTCGATGTAATCGACTTAATCCCTTTGTGTGCCCTTGTTTGTCCCCTCTATGTTTAGCCCCTTTTGGGCAATAAAGAAATAAGAAACGTTTGCATGCTGGACGAAATGCTTAGCGGTATTTCGCCCGTCGCTACGTTCTGAGTTCAAATCCCGCCG
>NC_068995.1:40059010-40059737 GCF_001194135.2 Octopus bimaculoides | reverse complement strand
ACATATATATATATATATATATATATATATATATACGACAGGCTTCTTTCAGTTTCCATCTACCAAATCAACTCTCAAGGCTTTAGTCGGCCCGAGGCTATAGTAAAAGACACTTGGCCGAATTACCACGCAGTGGGGACTAAACTCGGAACTATGTGGTTGGGGTAGTAGCATGGAATTTAGGAATATAGATTAGGTGGTTGGACAGGTCAGTGCTTGGTAGTATAAGAAAATATATATGTGAAGATGTATATGTATGTATATATTAGACATGTATATATATATATATGTATATATATATATATATTTATACAGATCTTTATGAATATCAATATCTGCATATACAACTCGTACTCATATGTATATGTACACATGCACACCCGTATATACGTGTATCTGTATGTATTATCACCCCTGTACATGCAGGTATATATACCTTGCATACATACATACATACATTCATACATACACGCATACACACACACACACACATATACACGCACATATGCATGTACGCATATACACACGACTATAATTAGATGGTTGTGATATTCGAGCATGAGTGAGGAATTAGATAGGGATTAAGAGTTGAAATGTAGATTTATAAGGTTATTGGGATTACCTAAGGGGTATTGTGCAGTTATGCAGTATCCGTTTATCTCATTCTGAAATATATATATACATATACATATATATATATATATATATATATATATATATATATATA
>NC_068995.1:40057339-40058709 GCF_001194135.2 Octopus bimaculoides | reverse complement strand
TATATATATATATATATATATATATATATAAATATGTATATGTGTATATATATATATATATATATATATAATGTTTTTATGTTACTTGTTTCAGACATTGGGCTGCGCACATGCTGGACCACCACAAACTTGAGAACTTTTATTCCAAGTAATCGATTTTATAGTTAAAGGATTAAGTTAACGGATACTGCATTAAGCGCAGTATCCAAACCTTGTTTCAGAGTAAATCGTGTGTTCGCGGATTATGTTTGCCACTTATGGCTATCAGGTGTCATCAGCGACACTTTGCATTCATCGTTGGATCAACTCTCAGTGATTCCTAGGTGCACGTATGGTATATATTAAAGATTAATAGAGAAAACGGAGTGTACCAAAAAGCAATTTGTTATCAAGACAATTGTTTCGTCTCCATTATGCACTGTTCCCTAGTGGGCGTGGAACGGAGCAATAACACCAGATGCGCACAGTGCAAAGAAGACTCCTCAGGTGGCATAATATGTTTTTAAGTGCGGGTATTTACATTTCAGTTTGAGAGAGTGTATCAGTTCGGCTGAATATATAGAATACTGGTCCATGAAGGTAAGATTAAAAAAAAAAAGAAGGAAGAAAATACTCCATCTTGGTGAGAGATAAGTATTGATGCAATGAAAATGACTCAAACAGCATTTTATAGCCCGAGGATTGCGTGAAGGGACCAGATGTGTTATAAAATGCTGTCTGAGTCGTTTTCATCGCATGAAACTTTTAGTAGCTCATAAAAGTATATACTGTGCTTATTAAACAGTATATATGTGTGAAACTTTGAAGTTAAGATTAAATAAAGGATTCTTTTGACGGAAGAAAATGATTCTATTGCTTTTTTACTATATCCACTACAGCCAACACCAGCGATCATCCTAACCGTCACCATTTTCTAACAACAAATTTCTTTCACCTCACTATGACCGCAATCAATGCCACAACACACACACAATGCCACAACACACACACACAATGCCACAACGCACACACAATGCCACAACGCACACACACTTACACACATATAACTGCATATATAGTATATATATCTCTATATTGCATATATCAGAATATTCAGAACCAATCTGTTGAGACTTAGGTTAGAAATCTCGCTAAATCTCTATCTCCCCCCCCCCCAGCACTTTCCCTTGAGCAGCTGTATTGCTGTCCATCTGCAAGCTGTTTCGCAAACAATCGAACACACACATACGTACGCACATTCGTTATATACGTATTCACGCACAAACATAAACGTACCTAGATACATTCACACACATATATAATAAACGAACAGATGTATATATATGTGCAAATATATGCATATGTATATATGTTTGTGGTGTGTGTGTGTG
>NC_068995.1:40056136-40057322 GCF_001194135.2 Octopus bimaculoides | reverse complement strand
ATATATATATATATATATATATATATATATACCCACACAGACACACACGTTTGTATACACACTTAGATATATACTACATTCACACACATATATAATAAACGAACAGATGTATATATATGTGCAAATATATGCATATGTATATATGTTTGTGGTGTGTGTGTGTGTGTGCGTGTGTGTGTGTGCGTGTGTGTGTGTACATATATCGATGACCGAGGTGGAGGAGACGTGTTATTTGCGAGAAGACATGCACATGAAAATACACGACGCACAGGCAAATACAACTTCAAGGAAATTTTTTGAACTAGTTTACTTCTCTAGTTTAATGGTTTTGATATTAAGAATAACATAACAGCAAATAATAGATCATCATCATCACCATCATCATCGTCATCATCATCATCATCATCATCAGCATCATCATCATCATCATCATCATCATCGTTTTTATCATTTTCATTTACTCATTTGAACTTTCCGCGCAAGGGTGCTTCAAGGTATGGGAAACAATATTTTATTATTCTCCTTGATTTTTTCTTTCACATTTTCTGTTTTTTCCCTTTTTTTTTTCTTGTTACTAAATTGCGACCTTTCCCGAGGTGATGTCTTATTAAGATTTTGTCGATCATAGCATAACGACCCTGTACATATTTCAGTCCAGTACTCGTTTTCTTTTCTTTTTTTCTTTTCTTTGAGTTACTAAGTTACGGAACATACAGTGAAACAATATAAGAACACCTACATATATACAGATATCTACACACATACACGCACGTACGTTCAGTTTGTAGATGTGCGCAACGTTTTTAGCGTGCATACTCCAATTCGGAGCTCTATCACTTAAAAACCAGAAAAAAAATAATAAAAATAAAAATAAGGGAGAATCGTACATTTTTGAGGCTAGGATTTTATTACATATTACATAAACAAGTTGTAAAGGCGCAATGGCCCAGTGGTTAGGACAGCGGACTCGCGGTCATAGGATCGCGGTTTCGATTCCCAGACCGGGCGTTGTGAGTGTTTATTGAGCGAAAACACCTAAAGCTCCGCGAAGTCCGGCAGGGGATGGTGGCGAACCCTGCTGTACTCTTCCACCACAACTTTCTCTCATTCTTTCTCCCTTTTTCTGTTGTACCTGTATTTCAAAGGGGCCAGCCTTGTCACACTGTGTCACGCTGAATCACACCGA
>NC_068995.1:40054405-40056126 GCF_001194135.2 Octopus bimaculoides | reverse complement strand
TGTACCTGTATTTCAAAGGGGCCAGCCTTGTCACACTCTGTGTCACGCTGAATCTCCCCCGAGAATTACGTTAAGGGTACACATGTCTGTGGAGTGCTCAGCCACTTGCACGTTAATTTCACGAGCAGGCTGTTCCGTTGATCGGATCAACTGGAACCCTCGACGTCGTAAGCGACGGAGTGCCAACAATAACAACAACAGCAGCAACAAATATAAACAAGTTACGGAAACTTCTCGCCTTTACTGACAACAGATGATAAGAAAAGGGGGAAGGAAAACCGAAACGTTGGCGCACGGTAATACGACACACATATACGTACGAAAACGCTGATGTGCGCGCGAGCTCACACATGACATATTCGGAGATGCAGACGGAAACAGATGAAGAAACACATAAACACATACAAAAGCACTCGAGAGAAATCAATAAATAAAGGGGCTTGGTCGGCTGCTATCAGTCTGTGTCAGTCGCCGTCAAGACTCCAGGTGTTCTAGGTCCCCCATGCTATCGATTTCCTCCGCAAAATAAGGAGAAATGAGCACCGTGATGTAGAGTGGCTCCTGCAGCGAGTGTCGCTGGCCATTACCACGGGGCGTGGCTGAGCACATCATCTGTCCTGGGGTATGTGGTCCATCGTCCCCTGCCCCTCCACCTTCTGCTGCTTTAACCTCCAACAAATTTTTGTTTCTTTTCTCCCCTGTTTCATTGTATTTAAATGTTATAATTAAATATTAAACACCTCAAGGCTTTTATTATTTTACTTGACTCAGTCATGGGACTGAGGCCATGTTGGAGCACCACCTTTTAGTCGAACGAATCGATCCCAGGACTCATATGTTTCTTTTTAAGCCTGGTACTTATTATGTCGGTTATTTTGGCGAACCACTAAGTTAGCGGTGATGGGGTGGGACAAACAGAGACACGAAGACACACACGCAGAAGCACACACACACACACATAGAAGCACACACACATATACAGGTTATAGTAGAGGATACTTGACCAAAGTGCTACGCAGCGGGACTGAACCCGGAACCATGTGCTTGGAAAGCAAGCTTCTTACCACACAGCCACGCCGGCGTCTATAACACATATTAGGCATACACACTACGCTAAGACATACACCATACACTCATATATTTAACAGAGAACGCGTACAGACAAACATAGTGAACCACATACACACAAGCACTGTCTCTCTCTTTCTCTCTCTCGCGCACACACACACATTTACAAGGCACACATGTAATATGAAACATACACATCTTGAAGTCATTGAACGTATGCACAAACAAACGCGCCGAGAAATACAAACATAACACATGAGCAATACATGCTTATGGTCGTAGTATATATAATTTTGTGAATGAAAACCTGAATGATGAAAACTTCAGCAATCGTGAACATAGCACAAGCATTGTTTCTTTTTACATGTTATACGTAAAAGATAGTGGAGGCACAATGGCCCAGTGGTTAGGGCAGCGGACTCGCGGTCATAGGATCGCGGTTTCGATTCCCAGACCGTGCGTTGTGAGTGTTTATTGAGCGAAAACACCTAAAGCTCCACGAGGCTCCGGCAGGGGATGGTGGCGAACCCTGCTGTACTCTTCCACCACAACTTTCTCTCACTCTTTCTTCCTGTTTCTGTTGTACCTGTAATTCAAAGGGTCAGCCTTGTCACATTCTGTGTCACGCTGAATATCCCCCGAGAACTACGTTA
>NC_068995.1:40050966-40051527 GCF_001194135.2 Octopus bimaculoides | reverse complement strand
TTACGTCCCCGTAACTTAGCGGTTCGGCAAAATAGACCGCTAGAATAAGTACTAGGCTTACAACGAATAAGTCCTGGGGGTCGATTTGCTCGACTAAAGGCGGTGCTCCAGCATGGCCGCAGTCAAATGACTGAACCAAGCAAAAGAGTAAAAGAGTAAAGTTGTAAATCTTTGTAGAAGCTACTTTGCTTGATGCAAAATCAGCGGCTAAATGTCGCTTATTTATTTATATATTGCAAACTGGGACAAACGACTGCCATGTCTAGCAGACATGTATACCAGTACCGAACAAGGGTAAGATCCTGAAACCAGCTGGTCTACTGGTCCTGTTAACGCTAGGTGGGAGTGTGTCATTAAGCAGCTGGAAGGGGTGTTCTCCTGGGGTTAAAAAGAGTAGCAGCATTGTTCTGTATTAAACAACCGCATTAAGGCAGTAACAACCATTACTTTTCAGCAGAGTTACTACCTGCATCTCTTATAGAAATTCTACAACTCGATACTTTGCTTGTTACACACACACACACACGCAGACACACACACACACACACACACACACACACA
>NC_068995.1:40047724-40050006 GCF_001194135.2 Octopus bimaculoides | reverse complement strand
GCACTCCATCGGTTACGACGACGAGGGTCCCAGCTGATACCATCAACGGAACAGCTTGCTCGTGAAATTAACGTGCAAGTGGCTGAGCACTCCACAGACACGTGTACCCTTAACGTAGTTCTCAGGGAGATTCAGCGTGACACAGAGTGTGACAAGGTTGGCCCTTTGAAATACAGGTACTACTCATTTTTGCCAGCTGAGTGGACTGGAGCAACGTGAAATAAAGTGTCTTGCTCAAGGACACAACGCGTCGCCGGGAATCGAACGCACAACCTTCCAATCGCGAGCGGAATGCCCTAACCACTAAGCCATGCGCCTTCACTGCATCTAGAACAGACACACAGAGATGTACAAACACACGCGCAAATACAATGCAACCTGCCGCACACGCACAAACACAATATCCCCACTCTCGAGCACAAACACACACACACACACATTCCAGGAAAAACACACATACATATACACATGCCATACGATTCTAGCAATCACAGCAAACACCCACAGATACACACACATGTTGGCACTCTGTCGCTTACGACGTCGAGGTTTCCAGTTGATCCGATCAACGGAACAGCCTGCTCTTGAAATTAGCGTGCAAGTGGCTGAGCACTCCACAGACACGTGTACCCTTAACATAGTTCTCGGGGGGATATTCAGCGTGACACAGTGTGACAAGGCTGACCCCTTTGAATTACAGGCACAACAGAAACAGGAAGTAAGAGTGAGAGAAAGTTGTGGTGAAAGAGTACAGCAGGGTTCGCCACCATCCCCTGCCGGAGCTTCGTGGAGCTTTAGGTTGTTTTCGCTCAATAAACACTCACAACGCCCGGTCTGGGAATCGAAACCGCGATCCTATGACTGCGAGTCCGCTGCCGCACACACTTACACACACCACCCTGACAATTACGAGACACACACACACAAACACACCCACACATGCACAGATACACACACAAACACACCCACACATGCACAGATACACACACAAACACACCCACACATGCACAGATACACACACAAACACACACAAATACAACACAGCTCCTCCCCCCCACACGCATATATGCATACATACGTACACACACACACACACACACAAACACAATATGCTCATTCCCCTGTAAAAAAACACACACACACACACACACATAATCAAAGACAAAACAGACACATATACACACGCAGTACAGTTCCAAGAATCACAACAAACACTCACAGTCACACACACACACATACACACATACACAAGCACGTACACGTACACGTACACAATAATACACACCACACTGCCAAATACAAGACATGCTCACACAAACACACCCACACGTAAACACACACACACACACAACACAAACAATACAAATAAAACACTGACGAAAATATACCCAAACATGTGCACAGACCGCACAGAAAAATAACATACACGTACACACTCATGCACACGTACACGCACACACTTAGCCACAATAAATATGGCACACACACACACGCACATGCACACACACCCGAAAAACTACATAAACCATACCCACATATACACACACAAACGCATACTCAGTACAAACACACATAATAGTACACGCACACACACACACACGCACACATACACACCACCCTGATAAACTTAATACACACGGACACACACAGCCCCTGACAAATACAGCGCACTCACGCACATATACACACTCAAACACACACATGCATATTTACCCCCACACACATATGTATGCGCACGCACACACACACACACGCAGACACCACCCGGACAATTATAACACTACAAACACACACAGAGTGACACGCGCACACACATACTCACGTGCACGCACACACCTGGCTGACCAACACAACGCACACGAACATACACACGGACACACATACAGACAAACACATACACACACACACACGAACAAACACATATACACAAATACATACACACACGTGCACATAAACAGCACCTCTGACAAATACGAATCACACACACACACACACACACAGACAAACGTGCACATATGCACACACCACCCTGCTAAATATAAAACACACACATGCACAGACCCATACATACATGCGCACACACACACACACCACTGAACTCTAAGACTAGTCAAAAAACCCCACATACATACACATGCACATATATATATACACACGCGCATAGAACCGTGTGCACACACACACACACACACCATCTTGAACTCTAAGACCAATCTAAAAACTACCGAACCATGCCAAACTAGCCCAGAAACAAAAAAAAATCCTTTTGATTCCACAAACTA
>NC_068995.1:40045036-40047391 GCF_001194135.2 Octopus bimaculoides | reverse complement strand
TAGGATCGCGGTTTCAATTCCCAGACCGGGCGTTGTGAGTGTTTATTGCGCAAAAACACCTAAACCTCCACGAGGCTGCGGCAGGGGATGGTGGCGAACCCTGCTGTACTCTTTCTCTTACTTCCTGTTTCTTTTGGGACTGAACCCGGGACCATGTGGTTGGTAAGCAAGCTACTTACCACACAGCCACTCCTACAATTGTTTTGTATCTTCCAGTTCTTTTCGATTTTGAGCCAAATTGTTTTCACATCATCGCGGATATAACTCAAATGTACGGGTCCACCTGCTGCCAGTGAATCTTGCGACATGTCCGGCTTAGCGGGACTTTGACTTCTCATATTATGCGATAACACCGTTCACTCCGTTTCTCTCGCGAATAATCTCTTTTCGGATATGCTCTCGCAACGATATTCCTTGCATGGATTTTTCCATCGCCCTTTGAGACGTATCCAGTCGATGTTTCTCCTTCTTCGCAGTAACCCACTTGCATATAGACAGCACAGTTAAGACAGTACTATGATAGGGTCTGACACGTAGGGTCTTGTCCAGCTTTGCTTTGAGCACATCTGTTATCGAAGTAAATGCCTTCCTTCCTACCCTTATTCTCCTCGGCATTTTGGCATCTATGTCTCGGTGCACATTCAATGTGTGACATACTCCGTTACGCTTCCTGGTCGCATGTGTTTTGTTTTCATGCGGTTCAGTTTAAGACATAAGGCTGAACAATGGGTGTGCAGTTCTGTCAGAATGTCTGCAGTTGATCTGTGGTTTGGGTGATAAGTATAATTTCATAGTTCGATAAGTATGTTCATGCCCTCTTTCCAGTTGATGCCCTTTTTTTTTACTATTACTAGGCATGCGGTAAAAAAACTTTGGAGAGATGCTGTCTCCTTGTTTGACATCCATCTTAGATGAAACTCTTAGAGTGGCAATAGCAGAGCTATATCGTTTGGTGTATTGCACCTCAACTCCTTACATTTTCAGAGATTTTAGTACTGCGTTCATCTCGATGTTGCTGAAGACCTTCGTAGCCAACGAAAGTGATATATACAAAATATACATTTATTACAAACACACGCGCACACTCATTTATATATAAAATTAAATTTGCAGTTGGCACTTTTATCGTAATATATTTCTGTTTCCAGAAACCGATACCATTTTCGAATCGCTTCAAGAACCCTTGTTGGTATGAAATGCCGGGTGGAAAAACCTTAACTTTGCGTTGTTTACCATATTTTTATCTGGTTGGAGTTGATAAATGTGGTACAACTGATCTATTTTCTCGACTAAGACAACATCCAGAATTACTCCGAACAAATGCACTCAATGGAAAAGAAACTCACTGGTGGTCGTGGAGGCGATTCGGTAAATCATTCAGTTTATTTTTTATTATTTTTAATCAGAAGGAAAAGTTGCTTAAATCGAACTAATGTATTGAATCCACCCCTCTATATGTCTGGGTTTTAGTTCCTTAAATGCAAGGTCGAAGAACCTTAATTCATTAATTTTAATTTTGATTCTTAACTATTTTATCCTCGTATTCTTTATTTTATTGTTTATATGAGAAGAATTTTTCATTCTAGAGGCACACAATACGCTACAATTATCAAAATGTATTGTCATAGAAATAAGCGAAACGGCGAACAAAAAAAAAAAAACGAGATACATTTTGAAAAATCACCCGAGAAGACACATCTGCACCCACGATGCATCACAACTGTTTCTACAGAAGCTCACCTGCAAGATACCGGTGCATGATGGATCGAAACAGTTGTAGTGGTTCTGGATAAAGAGTCTCGTGAATTACATTTTCTTTCTCTATTTTATAGATAAAATATATACGTATGCGCATAGGCGCAGGAGTGGTTGTGTGGTAAGTAGCTTGCTTACCAACCACATGGTTCCGGGTTCAGTCCCACTGGTTGGCACCTTGGGCAAGTGTCTTCTACTATAGTCTCGGACCGACCAAAGCCTTCTGAGTGGATTTAGTAGACGGAAACTGAAAGAAGCCCGTCGTATATGTGTATATGTATATATATATGTGTGTTGTTTGTGTGTCTGTGTTTGTCCCCCAACATCGCTTGACAACCGATGCTGGTCTGTTTACGTCCCCGTAACCTAGCGGTTCGGCAAAGAGACCGATAGAATAAGTACTAGGCTTACAAAGAATAAGTCCTGGGGTTGATTTGCTCGACTAAAGGCGGTGCTCCAGCATGGCCGCAGTCAAATGACTGAAACAAGTAAAAGAGTAAAAGAGAGTATGCACACACACACACACACACATACACACACACACACACAGACGCAAGCGTGGTTGGGTAGTAAGAAGCTTGCTTCCTGTATAGCGTTTGT
>NC_068995.1:40040610-40044795 GCF_001194135.2 Octopus bimaculoides | reverse complement strand
GTGTGTGTGTGTGTGTCCCCCCGCCCACACTGCACACAAAGAAGTATTAAAAGTGAAAAATGAGAAAACCATGATTTACAGAACATTCGGTGGCAGCCAGGAAGATTGAAATCATGACGATGGCTCAAGGAGAAAAGGCTCTAAAACAAATCTGGTAAGGAATTTCCTACCTAGCCAGAGGAAAAAATCTTTGGAATAGTGGAGTTGCGGTTTCGGGAGGTGGCTACTGCCAGGCTGCACTCAGCAACACCATTGAGAACTGATGAAGTGCTGCTTCTACCCGTATACCTTGGGAGACGTGCTTCCAGGGTTAGGGTAGAAGGCATACCGCCAGAAGTGGATGTAGCCTGGCTGGTAGCTGCCATACTGCTAGGCATGGAGGAGAAGGTGGTGGCCCTCCAGGCCGCCAGAACACCCCACAGGAACTGGCAAGGACAAAGCCTTGATATGGTGGTACAAGTTGCAGTGGAAGATATCGAAAATGTGGTAGAGACAATCACGGTCGGAGACGCAACACTGAAAGTCAGAGTGGAAGAGAGGATTCCGCGGTGCTGTAAATGTGACCTAAAAGGCCACATTAGAGCGGATTGTCCTCTACCACTTGTGAAGGCTAAGGAGAAACAAGAGAATGAGGAAGTGGCTTGTGCTCCACTACTCGTGGCGATTGAGGAAAAGGAGAGTGAAGCGGCACCACAGATGAAGACTAGTACCAGCGTCGCAGACCCAGCATATATATGTATCAAGATAAAAGGACTTTGAGGAAACCCATGACTATGAGTGCTGGGTCAAGAAATTGGACACCAGCTCAATGTCTAAGCAAGTAAGAGTTTATGATATTTTAAAGAAGCACAATGTAAACATCCTTCGGGGGAATGATAATTAGCTGTCGCTAATAACTGTGTTATAAACTAGTTTAAAAAATAACAAAACGAAACAAAACAAAAAACAACGTTGTATTAACAGGTTCAATGAAGTCGCTCGGAGGTGTGGCCGAATGGTTTCATTTCAGTTTTCATTAGATTTAATTCATCCTTTCCATTCGTTTTGTTTTTTTGTCCCCCACCTTGTGCTGTCCCCTCTATGTACGGCTTTCACAGCTAGTATAATGAAATAAAGAAGCTTGCTTCCCAACCACATGGTTCTGGATTCAGTCCCACTGCGTGGCACCTTGGGCAAGTGTCTTCTGCTATAACCTCGGATCGACCAAAGCCTTGTGAGTGGATTTGGTAGACGGAAACTGAAAGAATCCCGTCGTAAATATATGTATATATATATATGTGTGTGTGTGTGTGTGTGTGTGTATGTGTGTGTGTGTGTGTGTGTGTATGTTTGTCTCCCCACCATCACTTGATAACCACTACGAGTGTGTTTCTGTCCACGTAACTTAGCGGTTCGGCAAAAGGGTCCGATAGAATAAGTACTAGGCTTATAAAGAGTGAGTCCTGGGGTCGATTTGTTCAACTAAAGGCGGTGCTCCAGCATGACCGCAGTCAAATGACTGAAACAAATAAAAGAGTATAAACAGTCGAATGCCATGTAGCTTCACAAAAAATCTGATAAGGAAGATTGAAGAAACTATCGCTTCGTATGCCTCCTGTTTCACCTCTATAAGGTGCTTATAAAGGTCACAGTCACTAGACCTCTGAAACACCTCGATGAGGAGCAGCAAAGGGAACGAGCAGGTCTCTGTAAGAACTACAATGCGGGAGATCACATATTCACTCTAACAGAGCTTATTGTTGCTGGCACCCCGTCGCTTACGACGTCGAGGGTTCCAGTTGCTCCGATCAACGGAGCAGCCTGCTCGTGAAATTGACGTGCAAGTGGCTAATCACTCCACACACAGACACGTGTACCCTTAACGTAGTTTTCAGGGATATTCAGCGTGACATAGTGTGACAAGGCTGGCCCTTTTGAATTACAGGTACAACAGAAACAGGAAGAAAGAGTGAGAGAAAGTTGTGGTGGAAGAGTACAGCAGGGTTCGCCACCATCCCCTGCCGGAGCCTCGTGGAGCTTTAGGTGTTTTCGCTCAATAAACACTCACAACGCCCAGTCTGGGAATCGAAACCGCGATGTTATGACCGCGAGTCCGCTGCCCTAACCACTGGGCCATTGCGCCTCCACAACAGAGCTTATAGATAGAGCGAAAGAATACAAGCTGTCTCTGTGCATCGCTTTTGTCGACTATGAAAAGGCCTTCCATAGCGTCGAGATGACTTTTCTGCCAAAATCATTGGAAATGCAATGTTTAATGAAACAGTTTGGGGCCAAGATGGAAACCAATACGAGGAAGCGCTTTATGACCAATGGTGTATAATATCCGGTAGTCTGGTCGATACAGTGATACACACACACACGTTGTGCAGACTATTAGCTGTTGCTACATACCGCTGATCACATTGCGCTTCTTCGCATTGTTGTCTGGGAATAGTAACTACCATCTTGCGATCGTGAGTGGAACAGCCTAACCACTCGGCCATGTGCCTTCTCACCATCACCACCCCTCACACACGCATGATAGAGAGGGGGAGAGATAAAGAAAGTGAGAGAGAGAGAGAGGGGGAAATTCAAATAAGAAGCCAGAATTTGTGTTTCCAGTAAGCAATGTGAACAATGCTTGCACCTCTAGTATTTTTTTATGTTTCGACTTCTGTAAATTGAAGAAAACATACGGTCCATAATCACTTTTTGATAAAATGCTAAGAACAAAATGCTAACTGGGACATGTCATTCTCATCGAAAACAATCCTAAACTTCAATTTAGAATTATTCTTTCTAAAACTATTCCCCAAACTGGTCATTCTTCATAGTTTTTGCAGTTTCGTTGAAGCGTTTAACCGTTGCTTGTTTTCCTTTGTGATGTACAGGGTATGACGTATTTATACGGAACAAGAGAATACAGTCATTTGAAGACTATGTGAATGTATTTGATATTGCTGCCAAACGTCTGAATGACTCTTCTGGAAATTTAAGATCTCATATAATATGTGAGTACGGTACAACTCTTTCCTAAAGCGCCTAGTTAAGCCTATAGAATAGTGGCTCTCAACGGGAATCCATATGGCCCCTGAGGGTCTATATCAAACTTTTAGCGGTCCACGCAACAAAATAATAAACCAGGGATCCACAATAGTATTTTAAGGGCGCCTGAAAAGAAAAATGCTTTTGACGTATGTATTAGTATGCATCGCAAGAAACAGCTAGGTCTCTTTCTCTAACATTTTACATAGTTCAACCTACACGAGTTAATGTGTGAAAATCAAAATAGGAATTTTGAAAGAAGTTCCTATAAAACTAGTTTTTAAACACTGAATGGCTGTGGTGGGGTCCACCAAAATAAAGTAGTAATCAAAGGCGTCCATTGGTGAAAATTGGTTGAGAAAACCCTGCTCTAGAGTCTAGAGGCTTAACTATATCTATAGTGGTGATTCTCAACTATTTTTTTTTGCCTATGGATCCCTTTGATTCTTATTTTACTCGTATGGATTCTCATATCCCTTCAATGATTTGAAACGTCACATTATATTCATTTAATTAAATATTATTAGGAATTGTATTTAAAAAAAACTCTTGAAATATTTTGTGTATTGTAGAAATATAACCAATTTATAGTACATAAACTTTAACAATAGAATCTTATGTAAACCCCGAAGGACCTTATGGACTTTGATTGGGAACCACGGCTATAGAGAGACACGTCAACGTTTATAATTAAACTCCAAGTTGAGGAACCTCAAAATTTCGTATTCCGAACTTTCTAGCGAATAGATAAAGTAAAACTTGTATATAAAGTACATATGATGCAAATATTAGGTCATCCCATAAGTTCTGTCTGATTTTACCTTTTTTTAAAATTGAATGAAATTTAAAAGTATTTTAGAATGTATAATGGAACTGAAAATTATTTTTATGCATTTGTGTACATTTAAACTAATTAAATATTATTTTACAGAATAATAGAATTAAAATTTCCTTGATTAAAAACCCTTTCTAACATGGAAGTGTTCAAAGAGCATTTGAGGCACATAATGCTTTATGAGTACAAAAAAGGAAACTCTGCAGCCGAAGCAACTCGAGACATACACTCAGTTTATGCTCGAATGAAAGAACTTGCAGGAGATGGTTTGCAAAATTCAGAAGTGGAGATTTCAGACTTGAAGATGAAGATCCAGTTGTGTTTGA
>NC_068995.1:40039983-40040600 GCF_001194135.2 Octopus bimaculoides | reverse complement strand
ACCGCAAATTTCGAGTTGAGATCTACTCTTCTCTCCATTCTCGAGAACTCATTTCACCTATTTTCGATAGACTTGTGACTGTTGACGAAAAATGGATCTTCTATCGAAATGCTAATCGTCATAAACAGTGGTTTGGTAAAAAGGAAAAAGCTCAACCACAACCGAGAAGGGAACTTCATGGGAAAAAGGTTCTCTCTATCTGGTGGGATTGCAAAGGAGTAATTCACTTTGAATTGTTACTACCTAATGCAACAATCAATGCTCAAGTTTACTGTCAGCAATTAGAGCGCTTGAACCAAACTTTGAAGAAAAAAAGACATGCTTTAGTGAATCGAAAAGGAGTGATGCTTCATCAGGACAATGCGTGACCCCACACTGCAAAGATCATATCACAGAAGATCGGAGAGCTTGGTTGAGAAAAAATTCCTCATCCACCTTAATCTCCCGACCTTTCTCATTCAGACTACCATTTGTTTCGTAGTTTACAGAATCATTTGGGGGATATAACTTTCGCAAGCCAGGAGGAGGTCGAAACTGACATTTCAGAATTCTTCGCTTTGAAACCAAAAGAGTTTTACATTAATGAGATTAAAAAGCTTATAAACAGATGGCAGGAA
>NC_068995.1:40037320-40039973 GCF_001194135.2 Octopus bimaculoides | reverse complement strand
CTTCGCTTTGAAACCAAAAGAGTTTTACATTAATGAGATTAAAAAGCTTATAAACAGATGGCAGGAAGTCATAGATAATCAGGGAAAGTACATTGATGATTAAATTTCAATTAAATAGAACATTTGATCACTTGTTTTCTTTATTCAAATTTCGGACAGAGCTTATGGGATGATCTGATAAAATGTAAATACAGCAAAAATACGCAAATAAATAATAAATTTGTCTAATTGGTTTAAAAACCGGTCCTGACTATAAGTGTATATATAATCTTTTGCTTTCTGTTTTTCTTCTTGTGGGCATGGTAGAAGAGGTTTATCAAATTTAAAGCGTGTTTATTTATCAGATTGATGTCGAGATGAACATACATGGTTGTTCGCAGTAGGTATATACATGTGAATTAGTATATGACCTTATATAGTTCGTAGTAATTTCATTTATTCTTTAATCTACTCTTCTGGCGGGTAGCGCCATTACATTTAACCAAAAGCAACGTTACATGAGTCTTTCACTGCTCCTTCGAACAGTTACAAGAAAATGTGCTTTAATAAGAATATGACAACTCCAAGTTACAAACAGTATGCATACTTAGGAAATAGTCACTATAAAAAAAAAAGCTCAAGTAAATCATTGTGTTAAAATACTTATAAAAAGGTGCACATCTTAAACCTTCAAAATAATCTCAACTGCTAGATCTGTGGCACTCTCTCACGGTAATCACGCACATACTGCATTAGCAAATAAATTAGGGTCTCTCTTCACAATCAGAAATATTTTAGGAATGTTTTTGGAGACTTCCTAAAAAGCTGTAATATCACTCAGCCAGCTTCCTAAAACCCTGAGATTATTGACTCGAAAGCATCTCTTAAAACGGCTTCTGTTCTTCCTCCATTTAACCTCCATCCACCCTGGACTCTTCCCTTTCTAAGATCCCACTATGTCTTGCTTTCCAAATGCGCGCCAAACTCTTTCCTCTGCCTAACTGCTCCATTGCTTACAGGAATCTCTATGTGGTCACTCAATCATCTAAATATGGTAGTTAAATCTCTCTTATATCACGTGCAGCTGTTTTCAAAAATGGTGGAGAACATATTGGATAATGTGATCCTAGATACACTATGTCTGAAAAATAAAAGAAAAAGAAAAAAAGAAATAGGACGATGGCGTGTGACCGGTTGGAATGCTTCGACCATAGGTTTCCTTGATCAAGGTTTAACTGGGGTTAACGATAAAATCTTTCGCCGATGTATACAAACACACACACACACACACGCATGATGGTGCTGCGTACATCTTCAGTCTGCCTAATTTCATTCACGTGGCACTTATAGTGAAACTAGAAGTAATTCTAGAATACTCTTCCGTGGACATCTCTGTGGTCAGTTAACTGAGGGACATTAAGTTGACTGTGGAGATAGAAAAGGAAAAGTGATTGAAAATCAAAAGGTGTCATCCTTGGAAGGAGTATTTCTACCAGGAGTAGTGTTTAATGGGCACAAGTCTGGGCTCGGTGAACCCTTGTAGCATTTCCTAGTGAACGTGTCCAGGTGTTGAAATACCTTGAACACCCAATGATCTCAGGAAACGTCATTGATCATATTTCCAAGTGTTTCGCTGGATAATATATGGAAAATGTCGTGGTGCTGACTATAGACACGGTGTTGTGAATCAAACCTCTCGGACCATAGAGCCATGTCATCGTCATTGTTTGAGTGAAAGCGTTTTACGGTGGAAAACACTACAGTATAACTACTGTATAATTAAGTATATAACATATTTCTTGTCATACTGTACACGATTTGACATGCTGTTTGGCTTCTTTGTTCGGTTGAATAAATTTCAATAAACTTTTGAAAAAAAGTAGGGAGACAACACAATGTATTTGTTGACTGAATGCCATTTCTGAACACTGTAGAATGAGAGATAATTACCAGGTGAGCCGAGTTTTTGTTCCATTCGTTGTGCTTTAATCATTGTTTTAATCATTCTCATTATTTTCGAGTTTCCATTCTCAGTCGGATAATTTCATTTGACTTCCACCATTATAGATTCTGAGAAATAAATAAATACTATGATATCAAGTGAAATCTCAACCATAAGCCGCTCTGCCCTCAGCTTGTATCTTAAATACAATATATGTTGTGCATTTCAGGTGATGGTAGTCCTACAGTTTTCTGGGATTTCACTGGATGGCCGCTTATCGCGCAAAATAAAGGCCTTGAGCAACCTACAGTCTTAACACCTCATTGTATTTCACACCTGACACCAAACGTTAAATTTATTTTGTTGTTGAGAAATCCAGTTGAAAGGTAAGAACCCAAAAGAAAAAGAAAAAAAAAACAGAAAGTAAAAAAAAAGCAAACTTTTAATTAATATTATCAATTTCTAGTATAATTTCATTCAAAGTTTATTTGGTTAACAAGTCACATATGCAACAGATTGGCATACAAAAAACACGCAGGGTATTCCACAGATTTCCAAACAAGGCGAGTAATCATCCTCTAACATGACTGCCAACGAATATGTATGTAAACTCATATTGAATAGTGATTTCATTATTGCCTGAAGTTCAGAAACGTGGGACGTTATATATATATATGTGTGTGTGTGTGTGTGTGTGTGTGTGTGTGTGTGTGTGTGTGTGTGTGTGTGTGT
>NC_068995.1:40036179-40037310 GCF_001194135.2 Octopus bimaculoides | reverse complement strand
TGTATATGTATGTATGTATGTATGTATGTATGTATGTATGTATGTATGTATGTATGTGTGTGTATGCGTGTGTATGTGTGTGTATAATTGATCAATGTATCCATATATGAGTCTGTCGTAGGCCAACCAACACGCTGAAATGCAACTCCCTTTTGAGAAAATTCTTCCCTGATGAAATGCCCAATTAACCAGTTTCAATGTGAAAATTTAAATTAAATTGATTTAATTTCTGTAATTGAACTAATTGGATATGATAATGGCTGTTGGACAGGAATTTCACTTTATGGATTTTGAATAGATTTGAATAAACTGACGTGTGCATGTCAGTTTCTCCCTTTTCTCCCTTTTCTCATATATATATATATATATATATATATATATATATGTGTTGTCAATTCACTACAGCTGTTTCCAACGAATTTGTCATTGCTGGTGGAAACTGAGGTTGGATTTGTTTCATCATGTAGTACTGGCTTTATTGCTGATTCGCAGTTTGGGTATATGACTTTTGATTTGTTTCTATTTGTAAAATCATCAGTTTTTGTCAAATAAAAAAATAACGATCATTGAAGTGATTTTTCGGCTCACGCCAAACCGTGGCGGACGAGAACGGCATAGCTTTTCTTTTGCAATTCATCCAAGCTATTAACATTGCATTGCACTGTCAACAGCAAATATGTGGTGTCCAGTCCCTCTCATGCTTCCCTGACTTACAGTCAAAATATTACTTGTAGACAAGTTTAATCTTTGTTATGTTTCTACGTTGTGGCTTAGGTGTCTTTTGGCACTCCGTCGCTTACGACGTCGAGGGTTCCAGTTGATCAGATCAACGGAACAGCCTGCTCGTGAAATTAACGTGCAAGTGGCTGAGCACTCCACAGACACGTGTACCCGTAACGTAGTTCTCGGGGAGATTCAGTGGACCCTCGTAACCATTGTTGTTGTTGGCATTCCGTCGCTTACGACGTTGAGGGTTCCAGTTGATCCGATCAACGGAACAGCCTGCTCGTGAAATTAACGTGCAAGTGGCTGAGCACTCCACAGAAACGTGTACCCTTAACGTAGTTCTCGGGGGTATTCAGCGTGACACAGTGTGACAAGGCTGACCCTTTGAATTACAGGTACAACAGA
>NC_068995.1:40032538-40034730 GCF_001194135.2 Octopus bimaculoides | reverse complement strand
GTGTGTGCGTGTGCGTGTGCTGTATATGTATGAGAGAAAGAGGGTGAGAAAAGTGTGTGTGTGTTTAAAAGTCCTTTGAAACAATTGTGAAAATCTGGTTCTGGCTAAATTTCTTCCAACCCCTACAAGATTTTCAAAATTTCACCAGATTGTTCCGTAGAAACTGGCGTTACTACCATTTTAACCACAGGACGCCAGTGTTTATTTAGTCTCTCCCCTAAGTTCCTAAAGGTTTCCCCTGCGTATGGTGTATTCTTGTCCTTACAAACCCCTTCATGCACTTTATGCTGTAGGCTACGTTCGTAGTCTTACAGTTAATACTGGGGTTAGATACAAACCACATTTTCCCAACGTGCATGTGGGTACGTCTTGCACAATTGTGCTGGGTACGTCTTGCACAATTGTGCTGGGTACGTCTTGCATAATTGTGAGCTGATGGATCTCCCTGGTTTCTCAACGATCTTAATGTTGAGTCTGGTATCCTTCAGAGCCTTCCTAAACCTATGGGGTAGCTCCCTTTGTGATGTAGCCTCTACAAACATCACTCCTTGATATTTGTCAGCCTTGTGGTGTTTGCTTTGTTTGCTTCATCAGAAATCCTTTGTATACCGCTCCAATATTTTCTTCCTCTTCATTTGTGATATTATCTAATTTCTTTCTAAACCCACCCGGTACACTCGAACCCTATCTTTCTGGTCGTTTCCGGATAACTGCATGCAGTGTATGAAGTCCTGCGTATGTATTTTTGTTTCATAACGTATTTGGAAGCCATGGATTTCATGTAACAGGAGTGGAGGTGCTGAACTTCGTTGTTTATGGTCTCTAACCAAAGTCCGGTAATCAAGGATAAGGAGTCTATTGTTGGGATGCCTTTTGAGGCTAATTCATTGTTACCTTGAGTGGAGGTGCAATGGCCCGGTCGTAGGATCGCGGTTTCGATTTCCAGACCGGGCGTTGTGAGTGTTTATTGAGCGAAAACACCTAAAGCTCCACGAGTACACCCTGCTGTACTCTTTCACCACAACTTTCTCTCATTCTACCTTCCTGTTTCTGTTGTACCTGTATTTCAAAGGGCCAGCCTTGTCGCACTATGTGTCACGCTGAACCTCCCCCGAGAACTACGTTAAAGGTACACTTGTCTGTGGCGTGCTCAGCCATTTGCACTTTAATTTCACGAGCAGGCTGTTCCGCTGATCGGATCAGCTGGAACCCTCGACGTCGTAAGCGACGGAGCGCCAACAACATATGCTTATAAACAATCATGATTTTTGATGAACTTATAAATAATTATGGATTTATTTTACTATCTATTAAGAACAATCAAGATGCGGACAAATATCCGTCAAATGTAAATAATGTAAGTAATATACACAATTCCTCATCTCTTAAATATAAAACAGCAAAACACATGTGAGCCCACACAAATATACACCTAAATATGTACAATTACGTTTGACGTCCAAACTCGTCAGTCATTTCCCCATCGATTCCCCTTATCGTGCGTTCTCTATCAGAGATGGCAATTCTTGAAAGCCCTTTATGGTGGATACGGGTCCATACACATTCTTTTCTACTCTAGGCACAAGGCCCGAAATTTTTGGGGAAAGGGCAAATCGATTAGATCGACCCAAGTATACAACTGGTACTTAATTTATCAGCCCCCGAAAGGATGAGGGGCAACGTCAACCTCGGCGGAATTTGAAGTTAGAACATAAAGACAGACGAAATACCGCTAAGCATTTCGCTCGGCGTGCTAACGTTTCTGCCAGCTCGATGCCTTACGTATGTAGGCGCATTACCCCCCTTGACAGCGGCTAAACGAGCTGGCTATACAGAAACAGAGGGCGTTACACAACAATAAGGTTCAGACACGTGACCTTATCTTTTCCTCTTCTGCACTGGGACCTCGAATTGTAAAGATGTGATCTAGCCTCTCTCAACACCTAGCCTTTACACACCAACCATTATATTTATCATTTCATTGTGTATATACGAGTGGCTATGTGGTAAGAAGCTTGCTTCCCAACCACATGTTTCCGGGTTCAGCCCCTCTGCGTGGCACTTTGGGCAAGTGTCTTCTACTATAGCCTCGGGCCGACCAAAGCCTTGTGATTTGGTAACCGGAAACTGAAAGGAGCCCGTCGTATATATGTGTGTACACACATAAATACACACACACACAGATATATATA
>NC_068995.1:40027770-40031869 GCF_001194135.2 Octopus bimaculoides | reverse complement strand
CACACACACACACACACACACACACACACACGCACATATAGGACGGGATTCTTTCAGTTTCTGTCTACAAAATCCACACTCCAAGGATTTGGTGGGCTTGAGGCTATGGTAGATGACACTTGCCCATGGTGTCACGCAGTGGCACTGAATCCGAAGCCATACCACACAGCTACGCCTGCGCATAGGTATAGTAGCAAATACTGTACTGCGACCAATGTGAACAACGTGTCCATACGAGATATTCGCGGACAATTGTTTTCATTTTTATGCTAAGTTATAGCGCACACACACACGAGCACGCACGCACGCACACATACACAAGCACGCGAGTACACACACACAAGCACGCACGCGGGCACACACACACATACACACAGTCAGAAACACACACGTATGATATACATATCACCGAGCGATCATGTGAGTGAGTTCGTCATGTATTGATCCGAGGGCCGGATAATTGTATAATTGAGTAAGATTATACTGGACAATTTTTGATTCATTTTTCTACTTTATGAGATTTTTTTTTTTTACTGATTCTAAGTGGGGTTTTTTTTTGTGTGTGTGCTAATTTCAAGTCTGTAATCTAGACATAATGAGATAATTTAAGATATTGAGATAATTTGACATACAGATATACATATCCTACTTACAAAGAATTGACAACTGTGCCTATTCAGATCTGATCATGGCTACTTCCGGTAAAACATAGATGTGTGAATAATCCTAATGGCTACTGGTATGTCTATGGCTCCTCCACACTTATTCGTCAAAGGTGCAATATCACATTGTCTCTGAGACGGACTTATAAAGCCTATTTTGGAATACCTCTAGACAACCAAGACAAAAAATGGATTCCTCATGTTGTGTGTCATAACGTGAGGAAATATCTCGAGACTGGACAAAAGGAAAATAAAAGGGCCTGCAGTCTGGAGTTCCTATGGTTTGGCAAGTGCCCAGGGACCACGCAAGTGACTGTTGTTATTTTTTTATGGTCAAAACAAAAAGCATTGGCAAGAAAAATAAGCGTAAAGTATCATCTCCCAATATTCTTTCAGCAATTATGCACTCTGAGACACTTCCGATTCCAATTGTTCTTGGGTTTACCGCTTCCGAAGACGAAGCTAGCAAACAAGTGTACGAGGATGATAACGAAAATCAAGAAATTACTTCAGAATTCCAATACTCCCTCTTATGATACCGAAAAATAAACTCCTGAACAATTTAACCAAACAGAACTGAATGATTTAGTGCGTGATTTAGGACTCTCCAAGACTGCAGTTGAATTTCTAGAGTCAGGGCTGTAAAAAAAAAAAAAAAAATCTTGATCAAAATGCAAAGTTCCTTATTTTCGGAAACGAGACCAGATTTTTGTGTCATTTTATTTTCACAAGAAAAGCACCTCGTTTACTACCACGACATTCACGGTCTTCTCCAAGAATTAGGAATCCCCTCGTACTCTTTAACTGACTGGCGACTATTTCTAGATAGTTCTAATTGCTGTCTTAAGTGTGCTCGCCAACACAGTGGCAATGTCCCAGTTCGTCACTCAGTGTGTTTGCATGATTACAATGACATAAAAATGGTTATTGGCTAACTAAAATATAATGAGCACAACTGGACCATTTGTGTAGATTTGAAAATGGTAAATTTCCTCCTTGGCCAATAGAAAGGTTTCACAAAGTATCCTTGCCATCTCTGCATGTAGGACAACCGACCTCGTTAGAAACACTGCATTCAGAAGAAATGGCCCATTTGTGAAACTCTAAAAGCAGTCATACCGAATATTGTGAATGATCCAACTGTCAGCGGAGAAAAAGTTATTTTCCCATCACTCCATATAAAACTGGGCTTGATGAAGCAATTCACTAAGGCATTGGATACTGTTGGTGAATGTTTTCAACATATAATCTCTTCATTTCCTGGTTTGAAATTCGAGGTTAAAGCTGGTGTGTTTGACGGACCTCAGATTCGTCCCCTTGCACGTGATGAGGAATTTGTTGGAAAGCTGAACGGCAAGGAAGGAGCAGCATAGAAGTCATTTGGAGCAGTCATAAAAAATTTTCATGGAAATAGAAAAGCAGATGACTATGAAATTCTTGTTTATAATATGCTGTCGTCTTTCCATGATCTTGGGTGAAACTTTGGAGATATAAATGTTGTATAAGGAGAGCGCTACCACTAAGACCTCAGGACCAGGGAAGAGCGTTATCAAGGGCGATGGGACAAGAACATGATGGTAGATTACTGCTGGAGCATTAAACGAGATTTCCACGAGAAAGTCTACAAACGCAAGAGCTCCAAGAGCAAATTCTTACCTGAATAAGACCTATTTGTGTATTATCTTCCGTCCTAATCAGTTTCTGAACAATTTACATCTACCATTTGTATATAGTATATATTTTCAACTGAAAAGCAGTTGGCAGAAAAAAACTGGTACATGGTAACATTTATTTTACTCAGCATTCGAATAAGAAATATTATTTTTGTGGTGTGCTAATTCGTATCTACGAATAAAGTTAAAATCTCAGTTCATAAATATTTGTTCTTTTCCATCTAGTTTGAAGATAGTATTACTAGAAAATTATCAGATGGATTACATCATATCTGGAGAAATATTGGAAATTTGGAAATTATCAAAAAAATTTTATTGCAAAAAATCTAGAGCTTACAGAGAAAAACTAACTTCATATCCGAATGCAGCATACTCGAAGTAGGTAATGCTAGTTGTTGGCATCAGCGCAACAAGAATTTTGTTGGCCAGTGTTATTAAATGAGCTATTATGAAATATATGAATGTTTAAAGTATGTTCGAAAGTACGTGGTTCAATGTGTTTGTATTTGTTAATGCAATGTGTGTGTATGTGTGTTGTTGCGTGAGCTTGTGTCTGTGTGTGCTTGTATGCATGTGTATATGTGAGCGCTTTGTGTGCATGTGTGTATAAGTAAACTATTAAGAAGTTCTTGTTTGATTTTATTTCCAGATTATACTCAGACTACTTGTTTGTAAAAAGGAAAAATTTGTCAGTAGAAGATTTCGATAAAGGAGTCAAGTATTCTTGGAATGAGCTTCAGAAATGCACGGAAAAGCTCGATATCCGACTTTGCTTATTTGATAAATCTCTGCATATGAAGACAACGGTAAGTAAAGTTGCTATAGAGATCAATAATGTGACTGTGCATCGATTTGCTGATTGCCATCAATATTTCAGCAATAACGGCGAGTATTATCTTCGACTGATGAATTCATCATAAGATAGAAACAGTAATATTTCTCTCTCGTATTTGTCGGCGCACCTGTCGGTTTACCCATCCCCTACTGCATTGCAACTACCCAACATACATTCTACACTAAGTACCCAACTCCACACACTGAGTCACTTAAATCAACAGACAAGTTGGAGTTCATCAGTTTTAAGTGTCCCTGAGAACACACGTAGCTTTATTCTTTGCACACCAAACACAACTAGGCTAGTGGGAAACTGAAATAATCCTTCTAGACATGTCCCTCTGCATCTGAAACACAACGAAGCCTCAGTACTCCAATCTCTTCAAAACATAGAACAAGACCTATAACGTTTCGAGAAGTACGTCCATCCCATAAAACTGGATGGTCTGTATTCAACATCCATCACTTGAAAGACCATTATATGAACAGCAAGAGATGGCTTAGTCTTGCTTAGACACCAAACTTTCCCGCGCCCTAAACTGTATATTTTGGGTTCTTTTCCAAAGAAATCGCCACGAACTTTGCAGAAACCTCTTTTTCTCCGGTAGCAAATAATCTTTTCTACTCTAGGCACAGGGCCCGATATTTTGGGGGAGGGAACCGATCGATTAGATCGACCCCAGTACGCTACTGGTACTTGATTTATCAACCTCGAAAGGATGAAAGGCAAAGTCGACCTCGACGGAATTTGAACTCAGAACGCAAAGACAGACGAAATACCGCTAAGCATTTCGCCCGGCGTGCTAGCGTTTCTTATTTCTTTACTGCTCACAAGGGGCTGCACACAGAGGGGACAAACAAAGACAGACAAACGGATTAAGTCGATTAGATCGACCCCAGTGCGTCACTAACTGGTACTTATTTAATCGA
>NC_068995.1:40027300-40027667 GCF_001194135.2 Octopus bimaculoides | reverse complement strand
CGTTTCTTATTTCTTTACTGCTCACAAGGGGCTGCACACAGAGGGGACAAACAAAGACAGACAAACGGATTAAGTCGATTAGATCGACCCCAGTGCGTCACTAACTGGTACTTATTTAATCGACCCTGAAAGGATGAAAGGCAAAGTTGACCTCGACGGAATTTGAACGCAGAACGTAGCGGCAGGCGAAATACCAGCGTGCTAACGTTTCTGCCAACTCACCGCCTTCGTCCAGTAGCAGATGATGACGGCACCGTGATTACTACTCTCAAGGAGAAAGCCTCCACTTTGCGTCCAACGCCGCACTGTACACACTTGGCAAGTCTCCAATTCGATTCCCTTTACCCTTGAAGGTCTTCCACTTTGC
>NC_068995.1:40024482-40025681 GCF_001194135.2 Octopus bimaculoides | reverse complement strand
GCAAAAACACCTAAAGCTCCACGAGGGGCTCCGGCAGGGGATGGTGGCGAACCCTGCTGTACTATTTCACCACAACTTTCTCTCACTCTTACTTCCTGTTTCTGTTGTGCCTGTAATTCAAAGGGTCAGCCTTGTCACACTGTGTCACGCTAAATATCCCCGAGAACTACGTTAAGGGTACACGTGTCTGTGGAGTGCTCAGCCACTTGCACGTTAATTTCACGAGTAGGCTGTTCCGTTGATCGGATCAACTGGAACCCTCGTCGTCGTAAGCGACGGAGTGCCAACAATACAAATATTTACAGGGGCGTGACCTAGTGGTTAGGGTGTTTGGCTTACGGTCGTAAGGTCGTGAGTTCAATTCCCGACGATGTGCTGTGTCCTTGAACAAGACACTTTCTTTCACATTGCTCCACTCAGTTGGCAAAAATGAATTGTACCTGTATTTCAAAGGTTCCAGACTTGTCATACTTGTCACACTTGTGTCCCGCTGAATCTCTCTGAGAACTACGTTAAGGGTACACGTGTCTGTGGAGTGCTCAGCCACTTGCACGTTAATTTCACGAGCAGGCTGTTCCGTTGATCTGATCAACTGGAACCCTTATCGTCATAACCGACAACAGATCAGCACTCATCGTTCCTTATTTCCTATCCTGAGACCTCTCTCTGAAGTCCTGCAAAGATCATTGGTGCTGACCATTTTTATTTACTCACGTAACACCCACTGTGTTGCAACATTTCAGATCAGGCCTTTATTCGATACTTTGTTACTCTACTTTCTATTGCCGCGACCGATGAGTTTTTCTCTTATCTTCCCTCCTCATCCTTATATCAATCTCGAAAATTCTGCAGCCCCTTCGTCTTTTGCTATTCCATACAAAAAAAATAAAAAAATTGTTATGATTTATCTTAATGGGGAAGAAAGTTCAAAAAGACATCTTTTCGTTTCTTGTGTGTGTGTGTTGCTGTCAGTAGAATTTATGAATTTATAAAAGTCTTTAGAACTGGATAGTGAAGTACATACATACTATAGATAATAGCATGTAAATATTGGGTGAAAAAACCCTTCGGATAAGAGAAGGCGAATGTTGCATTCGAGATCCAGTTCCAAGAAAAGAATTATATAAATCATGTATATGTGTATATGTATGTATGTGTATAGACTTGTACATATATATATATATATATATATATGGCCT
>NC_068995.1:40018009-40023883 GCF_001194135.2 Octopus bimaculoides | reverse complement strand
TTACATAGGAATAAATTCAAATATGAATCAGAAGCAGCGTGGGTGTGATAAACATTATCAAACACACTTAAGCGAGATATGTGCTTTGCTTGTTCACCGGTCGCCTGCTATTTTATGCGGTGGAGATGACTTTCTCAAAGCACCGGATATTAAAGCACATAAAAGTCATAGTGATAGACGGACAGGACAACTCATCCCAAGTCCCATTGAGGAACGATGGACATCGATGTTTCGTCCTTTTTGTGGCTTATCAACATCACGTATCTGAGCTGAACCGGAAGAAGTTGAATAGCCTGTTCATGACTATATGTAGAATGTTATAAAAAAAATCTAACTGCTGGTATGCCCAAACAATGCATTACATAGGAATAAATTCAAATATGAATCAGAAGCAGCGTGGGTGTGATAAACATTATCAAACACACTTAAGCGAGATATGTGCTTTGCTTGTTTGCCAGTTGGCTGCGATATGATGCAGTGGAGATGACTCTCTCAAAGCACCGGGTGTTAAAACAACTGAAAATCAGTCATGCATAGGTGGGACAACTCACCCATTCAAGAACGATTGACATCGATGTTTTGCTTATAATTTTTCGTGGCTCATATGTGTGTGTGTGTGTGTGTGTAAGTAGGTAGAAGTACATTACACACACTTTCTTGTGCGTGTTTTTTCTCACTCTTACTTACTCTTACTCTCTCTCACACACATTACAAATTTCAATTTTGAATACTAAATCAATTTTTTAAAAATTTCTTCTAGCTCCTCTTGAGGAGGAAATGAGGAAGCAAATCACATCTGGAGATCATATTTTTGAAAGACCTGAGGCTCACAAGAAATTAGGACCGATGTTATCGTCAACAAAGAAATTTTTGTATGAAATTTATAGACATTCCATGGAAGATCTTTCTCTGATGCTCAACGACAAGCGATTTCTATGGGATAATCTATGATAAATTATATTTTATTATTAATGACAGTGGATTAGCTTGGCAGAAACGTTTAGGTCTGGCAGTACTAATGTGGCATTTTGTTTGCGTTCCGAGTTCAATTCTCACTGAGGTCAACCTTGTCTTTCATCCTTTCAACATTGATATAATAGAGTATCAGTTAGATGCTGGGGTCAATGTAATCGGTTTGGCCTCTCCCCTTAAAATTTCTGGCTTTGTACCAAAATTAGTAAGAATATTATTGTTTCCTTTTTACCATGCCAAGACGTCCCTTTTCACAGTTTAACAAGGGATTAACCAATGTAGAGGGATTTTTTTTCCCAAACTATATGATTTTTTTTTTTTTTTTTTACTGCTTTAGTTCATTTGTATTTAACTGAAAAAAGACGAGAGCTGAGTTTGCTTTGATTTTCAGACCTGCTAAGCTAGAGTGAAAGAAAGACATTTTGAAATGCTTCTTGCATTAAGCTCATATTCATCACAAACTGACAAATATCAGGGCGTTTTCCTTACTGACACAAAATAAAAAAAAAAAAAATAAAAAAGAGAAAAAAACATGTGAACTAAGACATTCTCAAAGAAAATTTCTTGGTCGAAAAAGTATTTCTGGTCGTTTTAGTATAAATGTTGGTCAAATTAGGGAAATTAAAATTCGCTTAACATCAATAACAACACCAGCAACAAAAATGCATAAGGAGATTGATGCTGTGTTGAGAGAGGAGTAGACAAGTTTTTGAAGTCATAGGTCCTGTGTGAGAGAGGTTTTCATTTTGCGGAATATAATCAAAGCAGAAAGCAGTGCAGCCACTTATTAACTTCATCTTCTTTAAGAAAGTATTTGACAATCTTGACCAAGATGCACTCTCGAATATCTTGAGAGTCTATGGGGTCCCGAACATATGTATCAACATTTTAAAGTCTGTATGTAGGAACCACTGATGTGATAGAAACTGCTACTAGAGAGAGACAGGGTTGTATCTTGTCACCTTTTCCCTTCCTAGTAGTAATTAATTTCATCATACAGAAAGCAATAGATAACACCAGTTTGGAATAATGTGGATACTTGGGAAAACTTGGTGTTACTGAGCTGCAGCAGAGACATAGTGCAGGCCATGACGGTTAGCCTATACAGTTTAGGGGTAAAAGCAGGTCTGCAAATTAGCACTGAAAAGATAAGACAAAATAGAATACGTTGATAGGTTTACACATCTCAGAAGCTGTATTTTCAACGAGGATTATGCAGAAGTTTAAATCAAGACCACAACAAATAAAGCAATGTCATTATTTCACTTTTGCCCAATTTGAAGATTGAAAACCATCGGTAGGAAAATAAATCTGCAGCTATACTTGTCTATTGTTAAAATCAACAGCCATCTAGGCCTGTGGAACCCCGAAGAAGACAGCAAAGATCTCTCAGTCGCAGGACATGTTCCATCGACACTGCCTACATTCAGTCCTGAGTATTTCTTACTGAGTCAAAGTGATGAAAAGAGCTGACACTGGAAGTTGGCATATCTCGCAAATTTCCAATGCCAGCTCTAAATGGCAGATACAGTTTAATGGCCATGTGCTTCGATTATCATAGGAGAGGCATGCTACCATCATGATGGAGTAGAAGCCAGAAACAGGAAAAGACCAAGAAAGACATGCTACAGTACGTTTTGACACGATATCTTGGCAATGGGAGTCAGTCTGAATGGAACTAAGAGGAAAGTAAACAATTGCGATGTTTAGAGAAGGCTCATTGTCTGTTGTGCTGACAACACTATTGGATCTAAGTGCTAAGAGATTCCAATGTGCTTTATTCATGTTAAACGTCTTCAACTGATCAAGGCTGAAGTTTTGGTAACTCTATGTGACATTGCCTATGAAAGATCATCAGAGACTGTGAGTCTTATATTTCTAGCAATTTTGAGGAGTTAATTTGTCAGTTTTTAAAATTTGTTGGGAGAGTGTAAGACAAGATCGTTTTTTTTTAAATTTGTATAGTGGTTACGGCTAGATGTTGACACAAGCAAGATTACTATAACCCTCTCTGTGGGAATGTGTGTGACCAGAAGTAACAGCCAGTAGGTTATAAATGAAAGATGTAAGTGAACTTAATTGGAAAAGTCTTTAATAGTCGGCACCCATGCCAACGTCGTCTCCTTCATTGGAAACGAAACTCGGCTTGTGAAGACCTATTGGGGCAAGCGAAAGCGAAACCGTCAATGGCACCTGTGCCCAGCATCGCCTTCCTGGCACCTGTGCCAGATGGCACGTGTAAAGACATTCGAGCGAGATCGTTGCCAGTGCCGCAGAACTGGCTCCTGTGCAGGTGGCACATAAAATACACCATTTTGAATGTGGCCGTTGCCAGTACCGCCTGACTGGCCTTCGTGCTGGTGGCACGTAAAAGCACCTACTACACTCTCGGAGTGGTTGGCGTTAGGAAGGGCATCCAGCTGTAGAAACTCTGCCAAATCAGATTGGAGCCTGGTGTAGCCATCTGGTCCACCAGTCCTCAGTCAAATCGTCCAACCCATGGAAAGCGTACGTTAAACGACGACGACGATGATGATGATGATGTGATTATCTTGATGCTGTTGAAGATAACTAGGTTGCAATTTTCATATTGCAGGGTCTTTTGGTAGTTACCATTCATAGGGTTAGGGTTAGGGTGCATCTTCTATATACAAACACTACTTTTTGTACATAGAACAGATGTTTTTTTTTTCCCAGTAGTGTATTGATACGAAGTAAAATGCAATTCTGAGCAGGCATAAGATGGTTAAATAGGTGCATGAATAGGGGTTGAATTTAGAAATGTGAAAGGGAATCTGTAGGTAGGAGCTGTTACGATAAAAAGAAAATGAGATTGGTTGTTTATGTCGTTCAAAATAGCAATATGTTCAACTTCTGATATGAGTAAAGTAAGGAAGACATATAGTGTGTGTTTTTAGAGAAAGAAACATTATGATGAGTTTCTGCCATGAATCTATAATACTGTCAAGATGTTAGATGAATTTAAAGGAATTGAAGCATGTAACTTCTACCTCCAATAGCATGAAGTTTATGATTGTCATTCAGGTGACATGAGTGATGAACTATGCATGTGAAAACTTTCTCCTTTGGTGAGGTTGGAATAGAAGGTGTAATCACAGCTTGAAAAGAAAGAGAATGTGTTAGAATGGCTGATGACCACAAATATTTTTGTAGTGTAGGACAAAAAAATTGTATTTTATGATGTTAAAAATAACATAAAATTCCAGAAGAAAAGCACAATTTGTTGTAGGTTCAAGAAATAAGAAAGCATAATAAATTTGTCAAAGATGTATGATGCTGGGTTTTGATGAGTTTTTATTATAGTTAACAAAGCCTATAAATAGTCAACTTATTTTGTTTGTAAATGTTTGTAAATTTTCCTTTCAGTCACTCTAAGATAAAAGTTGAGAAGAAACTTTCATCTCAAACTGAGATACTGGATTTTATCAATTTGTAATGAAAAGGATGACCTAAGAAAATATATCATCAATTTTGTTTGACTTATTTTCTCCTGAATTTCTTTACTATTTTCTTTTTACCACAGATGGGATGAAAATTAATTTTCAAATATGCATTTTTTTTTTTTACTGGTATGGGATTCCAGCCCAATAAAGAGGAACATTTTTTTATTCAGTCAGACTGGGACAATAGTAGGTGCCTTACTGAGGGTCTACCCAGAACTATAGGAATAGGATTCAAACATATGACTATATGATCAGATGTTTAGCTCTTTAATCTAACAGCTTTTGTGTGTTCAATACATGAGGATGACATGAAAACATTATTTCACTAATGAAATTTGCATTGAAATTCTCATTTAAATATGATTTATTTTATTGATTAATTATGATGTAAAGAATGATAGCATATTTATGCATGATATTCTAGAGAGATATCTGTAATGAAATTTTCAAGGATTTGTGTTAAACTGAACATGTAATGAATTATATGTAAAGCATTGCTTTGTACAGCAATGTTAGACCTCTTTTTTTTCAGTATCTTAATCTTTATTGTTACCATTTTCATCAAATTCTTGAAGTGAATTAGAATAATGACATGGTATTTAACTAGATCTATAGTCTGATAAAACACAAATTGTAATTCTGTTTCTATCAAGAATATCATTAAGCAGTCCTTGTATACAGTTAGAAACTATCCTCAACTCTTTATGTAACTCATTCTCTTTGGTAAAAATTGGGCAGCTCAGTTACAGAGAACCTTCACTCATAACTCTTTTATTAGTAATTGTATTGTACACTATTAACGGAAAATTGTTGATAAAAATGCTTCAAATTTGAATGTGGCAATGTGGTAAGAAGCTTGCTTCCCAACCACATGGTTCCGGATTCAGTCCTACTGTGTGGTACCTTGGGCAAGTGTCTTCTACTATAGCCTCAGGCCAACCAAAGCTCTGTGAGTGGATTCTTGTAGAAGGAAACTGAAGGAAGCCTGTCATACATACATATGTGTGTATAAATATATATATATATACATATGTATATATATAAATTAGAAATGATTTAATTATCAATCTCGCAGAGAGAATTAAGCAGCAGTGTTACGATAAAGCAGTTGTATACTGTCAACTAAATGTGACAGTCCCAATAAGGGAATTATACTGCTGCTATTTAGCCCTAGGAAGCTGGACCGCTTCCTGTCGACCTTGACACATTTCCTGTGTCCTTATATTTGTGAGGGGGAGACAAGCACCCCCACCCAGCTCAGTGTGCATTCAGGGACATGTTTCTGAGTCATTGCTCATCATCAGCCTGAAGTAGCAACACTAGCTGGTTTGAGCTGGGTGGGGGTGCTTGTCTCCTCCTCACAAATATAAGGACACAGGAAATGTGTCAAGGCCGTCAGGAAGCGGTCCAGCTTCCTAGGGCTAAATAGCAGCAGTAT
>NC_068995.1:40015849-40017880 GCF_001194135.2 Octopus bimaculoides | reverse complement strand
TATATATATATGTATGTATAATTGTGTGTGTGTGTGTTTGTGTGTGTACTCCCCCCACTGCTTGACAACTGGTGCTGGTGTGTTTACATCCCTGTAACTTAGCAGTTCGGCAAAAGAGATCAATAGAATAAGTACCAGACTTTAAAATATAAGTACAAGGGTTGATACATTCCGATGAAAAATTCTTCCTGCTGGTGCATAAATATCATGGGTTCAATTCCTAGACTTGACTGGATTAATGAGGGGAGGCTGATAGCGTATCTATGCTCGTGAAAGATGACTTTTTTGTTTGTAAACACAAATTGAAAGTCAAGTTTCTTTTGTGTATGTAGATGGCAAACACTCATGTTACATTTGAAGAAATGGTAGTTCTGTCAGTCATAATGTGAATCGAAATTATTTAATAAGATTTGTAAAAGCAAAATCACCAACATACTGGCGGTGCCCCAGCATGGCCACAGCCACAAGGCTGAAACATATAAAAGAATAATAAAACCAGAGTGCGGACAATAAATATAATTACTGAATGGAAGGAACCTGTGGAAGAGGTAGAACCAGGAAGACATGGGAAGAAGTGGTGAAGCATTATCTTTGGATGTTGAGTCTCATAGAGGTAATGACAAGTGATTGAGGCCTTTGCCGATTTGATGTGCTTGAGAAGACATGTCACGCCAAGTGAAATCATAGTCATGACCGGTGCTGGTGACATGTAAAAGGCACCCACTATACCCTTGGAATGGTTGGTGTTAGGAAAGGCATCCATCTATAGAAACCAAGCTAAATCAGACTGGAGCCTGGGACAGCTCTCTGACTTACTTGTCCCAGTCAAACCATCTAACCCATGCCAGCATGGAATAAGGACACTGAATGATGATGATGATGATGATGATGATGTCTGTTCTAATAATGGTTTGCATTGCTTACAAACCTTTGCCCCCCCACATTGAGTACATACTGTTAAATGAATTTCTGTTTAAAATAAAGTGAATAAAAGAAATGAGCTGTTATAATTATTCTAGCAGTTACTTCCTTTTCAAATCATTAGCACTCACTTTCTTAATGTCTGAAGATATGGAGGCGCAATGGCCCAGTGGTTAGGACAGCGGACTCGCGGTCATACGATCGCGGTTCCGATTCCCAGACCGGGCGTTGTGAATGTTTATTGAGCGAAAACACCTAAAACTCCACGAGGCTCCGGCAGGGGATGGTGGCGAACCCTGCTGTACTCTTTCACCACAACTTTCTCCCTGTTTCTGTTGTACCTCTAATTCAAAGGGTCAGCCTTGTCACATTGTGTCACACTGAATATTCCCGAGAACTACATTAAGGGTACACGTGTCCGTGGAGTGCTCAGCCACTTGTACATCAATTTCACGAGCAGGCTGTTCCGTTGATCAGATCAACTGGAACCCTCGACGTCGTAAGCGACGGAGTGCCAACAAAATGTCAGAAGATATTACTGGGGCTCAAGAATAACTGTAACTTAAGCATAACTGAGGCAGACCACACGCTGACTATGAACAGAGTTTCTTTATTCATACAATGACCAATGTTAACTAAAGAACCAATACATTTTCAGCAATTTCATAGTGAAATTACCATTAAATATGAGACTATGTGACATAGTCCTTCGAAGGCTGTGACATCAAATTTAGAAACAATAGAAGTGTGTGTATGGGGGTTATTCAACCTATCAGATGAGACATGGATACTTATTTGTTTAAGGTATTGGATGACATACTAACCTAAATACAGAAAATATTGACTCCATCAGATTGTTATATGACACCAAATTGTCATTTCATAAATCATTTTAAGATATCCAAATGTCCACTGTTTTTTTTGTAAGCAATATTTTATTCTCAGATCTAGTGAGTGATTTGTTGCATGGGGACAACAAAAAACTCATCATTTATAACTTAGCACTTTGATATGTGTCTACCAAATTTCTTATACATCAGCATGCATATGTGACCAAAAGAAATTTCTCTCTCTCCCTTCTCCCCCTCTTCCTCACTGTCTATATGTATA
>NC_068995.1:40013132-40015720 GCF_001194135.2 Octopus bimaculoides | reverse complement strand
TATATACATATATATATATGTGTGTGTGTGTGTGTGTGTATATATATATATATATATATATATATATATATATATATCATCATCATCATCGTTTAATGTCCACTTTCCATGCTCTGGCATGGGTAAGACGCTTTGATTGAGGACTGGTGAGCCAGAAGGCTGCACCAGGTTCCAATCTAATTTATGACTCACTAATATTATAAATGCTTGTCTCAACATCACTGAAGCTTGGTGTGGACATAAGAAGAATGATGTCAAAGAAACCTTCAACTAAAACATCTATAATAATAATGGTTTGATCCCCATGCCAATAACACTATGTACATTGCTATGTTTGAGTATGTGCGATTTCTCCAGTCTGGAAGGCTACAGAGTAGCCTGGATAGATGGAACTAGTTCTTCCACATTTGGCCCTGATGATTTGCAGGATTAAAGGAAATCAGTTGGACAGGCATGGTTGTATGTGGTAAGAAGCTTGCTTCCTAACTGCATGGTTCCTAACCAGGTTCAGTCCCACTGAGTGACACCTTGGGCAAGTGTCTTCTACTATAACCTTGGGCTGCATGAAGCCTTGTGAGTGGAATGATTTGGCAGATAGAAACCAGAAGCCCATCGGTCGACATTCGGCAGACTTTCTTTCTCCCATTCATTCTCTTCATTTAGCAACCAACGCCACTATGAAAGGTTGCGAAATGAAGAGAATGTATAGAAGAAAGAGAGTCTGCTGAATGGTGACCCAACAGAGGGACCAGCTATCCGAATTGATAGTACCTTGGTAGATAAAGCAATTAAGGGTATGAAGACAGGGAAAGCCCCCCGGCCCATCAGTAATCGCTGCAGAGATGCTTAAAATATCTGGCATTGTCGGCTATAATCTAATCACTCGTATAGTCAATCAGGTGATACATGAAGGAGTCATATCAAATGACTAGTGTAGCAGCATCATAGTCAACTGCTACAAAGGTAAAGGTTATGCATTAGATACAAATGATTACAGAAGTATCAAGTTGTTGGATCAGGTAATGAAAGTCACGGAGAGGGTCATAACTTAACTAATTAGGGAGAGAGTTAGTTTAGACGAGATGCAGTTTGAGTTTGTGTCAGGGAAAAGTACTACTGATGCTATATTTCTGGTAAGACAGCTGCAAGAGAAATACCTAGCCAAAGATAATCCTCTGTGCCTGGCTTTCGTTGACACAGAGAAAGCCTTTGACAGGGTTCCTCAATCCGTTATCTGGTAATCAATGCAGAAACTAGGGATAAATGAGTGTTAGTGAGAGCTGTACAAGCCATGTACAGGGATGCTGTGAGTAAGGTGAGAGTTGGCAACGAGTATAGTGAAGAATTCCGGGTAGGGATAGGGATCCACCAAGGATCAGTCTTCAGCCCCCTCTCATTCACCATAGTCCTCAGCCCCCTCTTATTCATCATAGTCCTCCAGGCAATAACAGGAATTCAAGACAGGATGCTTCTCTATGCTGATGACCTTGCTCTAATAGTTGAGTCACTATTAGAACTAGAAGACAAGTTTCAGGTGTGGAAGCAAGGTCTAAAATCGAAGAGCCTTAGAGTCAATCTAGCAAAAAACAAAGTCTTAATAAGTAGGAAGGTAGACAAATCACATATCCCTTCAGGTAGATGGCCCTGCTCGATCTGTAGAAAAGGCGTAGGTAAAAACTCCATAAGATGTACCCGGTGTAAGCTAAGGACACATAAGAGATGCAGCAATATCAAAGAGAGGCTAACTGGGAATATAGTTTTTGCGTGTGGAAAATGCTCAGGGGCAATAAACACTGAAAATGTGCAGAAAACAGCTTCTGTCACATGCCAGGGGAAAAAACTAGAAGTAGTTGATAGCTTCCATTACTTAGGTGACCAAGTCAGTAGAGGGGGTGGATGCTCTGAGAGTGTAGCTGCTACAATAAGAATAGCCTGGGCAAACTTCAGAGAGCTCCTACCTCTGCTGGTGACAAAGGGCATCTCGCTCAGAGTAGAAGCTAGACTGTATGACGCATGTGTGCGAACAGCCATGCTACATAGCAGTGAAACATGGGCCGTGACTGCTGAGGATATGCGTAAGCTTGCAAGGAATGAAGCTAGTATGCTCCGCTGGCTGTGTAATGTCAGTGTGCATGCATGACAGTGTGTAAGCGTCCTGAGAGAAAAGTTGGACATAAGAAGCATCAGATGCGGTGTGCAAGAGAGACGACTGTGCTGATATGGTCATGCGTTGTGTATGGATGAGGACAGCTGTCAGAAAAAAGTGTCACACCCTAGCAGTAGAGGGAACCTGAGGAAGAGGTAAACACAGGAAGACATGGGATGAGGTGGTGAAGCATGACCTTCGAATGGTAAATGTTCACACAAATCTTCTTCCTGCCTGATCCGCAACTTTCGAGCTTGCTCAATGAAAAATAGACCCTTCATGGAAGAGGGATAAAGCTGCAAATTATTTTGGGTAGACAGTAGTCATGGTGTTTGTATTCTTTTGATAAATGAAGCATTCAAGGTAATAAGAATGTGTGATGTGCGAGAGAGAGAGAGAGAGAGAGAGAGAGAGAGAGAGAGAGAGAGAGAGAGAGAGAGAG
>NC_068995.1:40008800-40012493 GCF_001194135.2 Octopus bimaculoides | reverse complement strand
CTGGCTCTGAGTTTTGTCCCTTTTTAAACGGAAGAGACTATTTGTAAAAACTGACATTAGTTGTGTCCCTTATTTACTTTGCGACACGGAAATTGTCGAAACTTTTTATGACATTAGTGTAAGGGTCGTGTACGTTTAGGGCTACGTTTCGGAGCCTAGTGTTAGGTTAAGGTTTAGGGTTTGGGGTATAGAATGAATGGTTAGAAGTTCACGTTGGGTTAGATGTGGAGAGAGGTATTAGCAGCTGAAGTTGAGTCCAGTGTTCGGCTGAAGCTGAAGGGTACGTTTAAAGGGTCAATGCTTTGAGTTCGATTCAGAGTGACGGGTTAGTATTTAGGGCTTGAGTTCGGTGATGGTTAGATTTTAGGGATGAGTTTTGAGTGAGGGATCAGAGGTTGGGGTTAAGGCTAAGGGCTACAGTTTAGAGTGAGGAGTGGGGCTACGTTTAGAGTGCGGTGTTGGGGGTTGGATTATGCGTTGTTTTAGGGGTTACGGTGAGGTTTAGAGGGCTGGGTTAGTGGTTAGAGAAAAAGTAAAAAATATATTAGTACGCTTCCAGAAGCAGGTCATAGGGAACGGTTACTATGTAGCCCTGCAAACAAAACGAAGAAACATACAAATTGGAATGAAATCCGAAACCTGGTAGTTACAAACACCGAAGTAGTACCAATAACTCTTTTTGTTTTTTTAATAAAAAAGGCGTAAAGTAAAATCACTGACAGCGCTCAGAATAGCAATGGTGAAAATAATCGCATATTGGACCGGATTAGTCACATAGTGACAATTGTGATAGAGAAAGTGCAGCTAAACCCCTAGCAAAACTAATAACATAAATAACGCTAGGACAGGAATCAAAAACAGGAACAAATCCCTTAGGAAAAGAAATATGTCGTGTACTACTAGTATTAATGTGGATTACAACAACTTTGAGGTCAGACCTATGAGAAACACGAATTGTCTTTCACAGAATTAGACCAACTCCCTATAATAATAGTGATTTCCACAAAAGAACAAATAAATCGAGTGTTGCATTGTGGTATAATGCAGTAATTCCGCTTAAAATTGTTTTGCTGTGCTTTTTCTGTGATACCAACTCCAACACCATAAAATAGACGTGGATTTGTGGTCAGAAGCTTCCTTGAAATTATGAGGGGAAGGGGCTAGTCGATTACATCGACACAGTGTTCAACTGGTACTTATTTTATCGATCCCGAAAAGGTGAAAGTCGACCTTGACAGAATTTGAACTCAGAACGTGAAGACGGACGAAACGCCGTTAAGCATTTTGTCCGGCGTGCTAACGATTCGGCCAGCTCACCGCTTGATTAATATTAATAATAATAATAATAATAATAATAATAATAATAATAATAATAATAATAATAATAATAATGGTTTCAAATTTTGCCACGAAGGCAGTAAATTTGGGGGTGAGGATGAGCCTGTAGTGAAACTACTTCTCGCGGTTATTTATTTAAAAATGCGAACGTAGCAGGTAACATCTCTTTCCCGCCTTGGACCCTGCTGTGTCAATTGTCTCCAGTTCTGTTTCGCGCCAGGGTGCATACCGACCAATCGTGGCCATCTAATAAGGTCACCTGAGAGAGTGTTTTTATGATATTTCTGGAGCCTCCTTGTACCTATAAATAGCCTGCCTTATCCGCGCCACTTTGTCGCGGCTTCAAATCTTCTAAGATCTGGTCGTTGACCACGTAACACCAACCAGCCAGTTTCAAGCGACGACATCAACACCATTGTTGAACTGTTTACTACAACCTTCGTCCCCAACGTCAACACGACTACTCTACATACACAAGCTACCAACAGCAACCGCAACTTCTCAACCCTGTTTGTGTGAATTGTTTTACCACGAAATAACAGCCAGAATTCGACACCTGCGAGAAACCATCTGTATCAAGTAGCCCGGCCCGGCATAGAAGCCTCAACTGCACGACAAGTGACTTAGCTCTGCCTCAACGTCTCAACCTCTTATATACAGACATTCTAACAACTGTGTACCTTAACTGAGAACTGGTATTTTCTTATCCGTGTTACAGACTCTTTTCTATGCTCTGTATCTCTTGCATTCACATACATATATTTGTATACATACACTCCTTTGTTTACATGACGGCCTGTCTTATATTGTGTTTTATTATGTCGCATTCACACTCACACACAGGCATACAGTTTAATGTTCTAATAAACCTTACTGTTATACATCTTTATCGGTTGAGTCTTCCTATCTTTCCTTACTGGCACTTCTTCAAATTTCCATGCGAATTCTCTATGTTATAGTATTATAACATATATTTTGTGTCGACCGTGCGACGCGTTAAAAGGAGCCTGTTCCATTCGTCATCATTCTCCTTTAGTTCGCACGGTCGTTCTCTACAAGCCGATTATATCCACCCCCAGTGTCTAACTGGTACTTATTTTATCGACCCCGAAATGATGAAAGGCTAATTGACCTCAGCGTAATTTGAACTCAGAACATAAAGACGGATGAAATTCCACTGATCATTTTGCCCCCGACATGCTAATGATTTTGCCAGCTGGCCGCCAAAAGATTTGAACTCTGAACATAGAACTGGAAGAAATGCCGCTAAAGACAATGTCTGGTGCGGTAACGATTCAGCCAGCTTAACTCTTTGACCAGATTATTTGACAGATTATTTGGCTGAAAATGCGGTAGATAGTAAAAGAAGGGACAAAATGCTCTGCGCTAGTTAGTTATGTCCATCATTCGTGTTGCGAGTTCAAATCCCACCGAAGTCGACTTTGCCTTTTTCCTCCGTGGGCCTATAAATTATAATACCTGCCAAGTACAATCATCGATAAAACATACTCCCTTCGATATTCGGGCCTTGAGCTCTTCGTAGGAAGTCATTATTATTTAGTTATGATCGACTGAGAGAAAATGTCGTGCAGCAGACGAAATGTGTCCTGGGATAAAAATTTGTTCCACTTGGTGCTGGGTTCAAATCTTGCTGGAGTCGATAAAAGGACATCGGTTGTGTGCTGCATTAAATATAAAAAGCCTGAGCATTCAACCTCAACATTAATATTCGATTCGTAGAAAGTTGTGCAGTATAAAGACAAGTAGTAAAAAAAAAAAAAAAATTGTTTGAACGATGTACTGGAGATATCAGGGGAATTTAAAAAATAAAAAAAGGGATACAGAGAAAAAGAAACTAGAATAGAGGATGGCTGGTTAATTGGTAGATAGAACAATAAAAGCTACTTCTGTGTAATTTCAACGTATTCTGTAATTTCTAATGTTTTGGTATTATGGAAGCCCGATGTTTCAAGGGAGATTATAATGTATTTTATCTTAACTATTTAGGCTAGCCAAAGTTGCCTCCCTTACTTTTGTAACTGTACTTTATGGCTTTTCAGACTTTATTTAGGAGCGTGCTGTCTGAGTCTGTATGTAGTTGTTTAGTCCCACCTTCGCTACGCGCTAGTTAACTTATGATCAAAGTTATTCCACTTATGACCATCCCGGTTGTTTTTGTAAGTCTTCAGGCTCAATGATCTACGGTTACATTATACAATTTGTCCTGTCTTCTTTTTAAAGCGGTAGGGTGTGATTTCAGTGAGTTAATGACTGCCTATCCTATAGAGGCTCCGTTATTGTCTGTAAATGTGTGTGTGTGTGTGTGTGTGTGTGTGTGTGTGTGTGTGTGTGTGT
>NC_068995.1:40007169-40008672 GCF_001194135.2 Octopus bimaculoides | reverse complement strand
TACTCTTGAGGTACTCATATTTAATATTCTTGAAATTGAATTAAATCCATGTTCATGGTAACGGATATTAAAATTCATTTTAGTTTCAACATCATCATCATCGTCATCATCATCGTCATCATCATCGTCATCATCATCGTCATCATCATCGTCATCATCTTCATCATCATCATCATCATCATCATCATCATCATCATTTTCATCGTCATCATCATCATCATCATCATCATTTTCATCGTCATCATCATCATCATCATCATTTTCATCATCATCATCGTCATCTTCATCATTGAACTTCTGTTTTCCATGCTGTCATGAGTCAGCTTGTTTGATAAGATTCGACGAGTCACAAACCTGCGTCAGACCCTAATGTCTGGATGTCGTTTCTAATAATAGCAACTTCATAGTGTACTCTATGCATATTTCGTGACGCTGGTACCAACGAAAGCATCAAATAACCTACCAGACAAAATAAAGAAGGGAAAAGGGAAAAAGAATAAAGGACCCCCTCAAGTGAGTGGGGGGGTGTATTGGGGAGAAGTGGGTGGCGTTATGACCAGTGTTGAAGGCTAAATGGTGACAGAAGGAGAAGCATAGGTGTCTCACTATTGAGGAGAGACATAGCTTGCCCATATTATGTGAGGATTGATGGGAGTAGCTGCAAGGGAGATAAAGATGATTTGTAATTAAATATGCTCTTTGATAATAATGGGTCCTTACTTTGTATGCTGCCAAGTAGGGATGGAAATTAGTATTGTGAAGACTGAGATGTTGGTCCACTCAAGAAAGTCTTTCCAGTGTGGCTGCATGTTAATGGAATATATTACTAAGACAAGTGGAAATAGTTAAGTATCTTGGGGCATTATTCATGAGTGATGGGAAGCAGGAAACCAAATTGGATGTTAGAATTGCAGATACTGGCATGGTAATGTGCCAGGTGCGGCGTTCTTTCTTCAGAAGAGAAGAGGTTGGCAAAAAAAAAAAGCCAAACTCACTATCTTCAATTCACTTTTTGTGCCTTTAACTGTCATTGTGAATGCTGGGCAATGACTGAAAGTATACGATTGCAAATACAAGTGGCAGAAATGGAGTTCCTCTGAAGAAGTAATGTTACTCAACAAGATGTGTAGCTCAGAGATCAGGGATTCTCTCCATGTCAAGCTGGCATCTCACAGCATTTAGAGCTCTGGTACTACAGACATGTGGTTAGGATATCTAATTCTTTATTGCCCATAAGGGGTTAAACATAGAGGGGACAAACAAGGACAGACAAAGGGACTAAGTAGATTACATCGACCCCAGTACCTAACTGGTACTTATTTAATCGACCCCGAAAGGATGAAAGGCAAAGTCGACCTAGGCGGAATTTGAACTCAGAACGTAGCGGCAGACGAAATACCATTAAGCATTTTGCCTGGCATGCTAGCGATTCTGCCAGCTCGCCGCCTTCAAACATGTGGTTAGGATATCACAAGAAAGAATCACATGATGGATTCTTTAAGC
>NC_068995.1:40004333-40006471 GCF_001194135.2 Octopus bimaculoides | reverse complement strand
TCTTATGATATTTACTTTGTATTATATTATACTCATTTATTGTGCTTTTAATTATTAATTTTTCTATATGTGATAGTGGATTTTCACCGATGAGTTCATGAAACTTGGTTCTTTTCCCTAAAACTATATATTTATATATATTTTAATCTGTAAAGCTCAATATAATTTTAATTGAGTTTTTACCTGTAATTTTGAAGAAAAGCAACAAAAATGCATTAGGTTATAGCAGTACGTACGTTTCGTACAAACTTCATTTATTTATGTAGTGAGAACACCACATAAGATGTGCAGTGAAAATGTACTCCTCAGCTGCATAATGGAAGCTCATTTCAGAAAGTCATTTTGTAGATGTGTGCAAATACAAGAGTAGGAGATGAAGAAAATACCATTTTCTCTGCACATCTTATGTGGTGTTCTCACTACATAAATAAATGAAGTTTGTACGAAACGTACATACTGCTATAACCTAATGCATTTTTGTTGCTTTTCTTCAAATTTTATTCAACAAATCTCTTGATTTTGTTTTGGGTTTTTACCCTACCAAATTCTGGTGCCTCAAACATTTTAAGTACCATATTTAATCTTTTGATTAAATCTCTATTACTATATATATATATATATATTGCTGCTTGTGAACCTCTATCAAATCCTTGTTCGTCAGAGGCTACTTGTCTTTTTTCAAATAAATCTGTGAAATCCTCCTCCAAATACATTTCCAGTTCTTTGCTCGTAGTTACCAACGTTTTGTTGATGGAAACATTACCAAACACCTTAAAATCATTCACGAATTGCGGGCAAAGCTTCTTCCATACACCTTCCTTAGCCGTGCTCTGTACATCATTCCATGCCGCAGCTATGTTCTTTACAGCCTTGTAGATATCGTATCTCTTCCAAAAGTCATGAAGTGTGATAGGCTCATCAAGATCAGTTGCAGCTACTGCTTGCTGCAGCATTACGCTTCATATAGTAACGCTTGAAGATAACAATTATTCCCTCGAAGGGAGGCATACGACGGTAACGTTGAGGTCAAAATCTACGATGTTTTGCAGGTGACCAGGAGCATTAGGAATTCTCTTCTCCTTACAATACTCTGCTGCTGGGGTAAAATGATTGAAGAACCAATCTTCAAAAACAACAGTAACCCATGCTTTTGAATTAGCCATCCATGTTACAGGGAGTGATGCCTTAGGTATTTCCTTCAGGGCACGGGGGTTGTGTGCATGATACACAAGTGACAGCTTGAACTTAAAATCTGCTGCACAATTATGTCCCAACATAATGCTCACACGTCTTTTGAGACCTTGGAGCCTGGAATAATTTTCTCCTTCTTGGAAATGAATAAACGGTCTGACAATTTTTTCCAATACAATCCAGTTTCGTCTACTTTAAAAATCTGTTCAAGAAGAAACCCGTTTTCTTCGATGATTTTCTTTAATGCATTAGGAAATTCCGCTGCTCCTTGTTCGTCAGCTGATGCACTTTCACCTTGCTTCTTAATGGAGTGATAATTTTTTCGCTCCTTAAATCTCATGAACCATCCTTGACTTGCCTTGAACTCTGCATCTTTCTCATCTGGATATTTTTTCCTTCAGGTCCTCAAACAAAGAAGACGCTTTCTCTTGAATGATTTCTTAGATAATAATAGCACGCTGACGATTCAACCTAACAATCCAAAGAGAAAGAAGGCTTTCTATTTCTTCAAAGATTTTGCTTCTTTGATTATTGATGACAGTGTACTTCATCCCTGGGGTTTCAGATTTGATATGTGCTAAAATCTTGTCCTTACTATGTACAACCATTGATACAGTTGTCCGACTCATCTCAAAAGATCGTGCAATTGCTACAAGTTTTTCACCTTTTTCCTGGCGTTTTATCATAGCCAGTTTTTATATATATACTCTTTACTCTTTTACTCTTTTACTTGTTTCAGTCTTTTGACTGTGGCCATGCTGGGGCACCGCCTTTAGTCGAGCAAATCGACCCCAGGACTTATTCTTTAGAAGCCTAGTACTTATTCTACCGGTCTCTTTTGCCGAACCGCTAAGTTACGGGGACATAAACACACCAGCATCGATTGTCAAGCGATGTTGGGGGGACAAACATAGATACACAAACACATACATATATATATATATATA
>NC_068995.1:40001131-40003249 GCF_001194135.2 Octopus bimaculoides | reverse complement strand
GTTAAAAAAAACAATAACAAAAAACAACAAAGTGAGGACGTGATACGGATAGTGTTATTGGACGCTCAGGAAAGGAAAGAGAGAGTGAATGACGTTTCGGGCGTAGCCCTTCGTCGGAAAGATGGAAAGTTCGGAGAATGGAAGAACGGAGAAAGAGGAAAATGGTACCGATGCCCACAGGCAATGCTACTACCAGTTCAAATGTGCTCGTGGCACGTTTGAACTCGCAGACAAGCCAGTCACTGTATTTATAGGCGCCAGTGTGGTTGTGTAGTATGTGTGAGTAATATGTGTGTTGGCGCTTATGTGAGTAATATGTGTATGTAGTATATGTGTGTGCATGTGGAAGTATCTGTATAGCGTATGCGTTTGTGTTTGTGTCGGTCCTCAAGTAGGTAGTGGCCTCAGTCGAATGAGATGAAAAGTGAGTGAGAGGGTTGTATGGCTGTGTGTATGTGCGTGTGCGCCCGTGTAGAAAGCTAAGGAGCAGGAAAGTAAGATCAAGGAAGAAACTAATTAAAATAAATGCAACCATACCAAGCATAGACTGCAATTTCCATATCTGTCTCTCATTGCCAGATTTCAACCATGACCATTTCGAATATTCAACATCTGTAATATTAACCATATAATAAGTAACATTAATAATACAATAGATAGTAGTCTGTAACATTAACCATATACTGATTAGGAGTCTATAATATTAATGCAATCGTTAGTACTCTGCAATATTAACCATGCAAAGATTGTTAGTGTGTAATGTTACCCATGCAATAATTAGTTGTCTGTACTTTTAATTAACCTTGTGATAAATAACAATGAATAGCAATAAATAATCCTTTCAGTTATAGGCACACGGCCTGAAATTTGGGGGAGGGTGAAAGTCGATTACCTCGTCACCAGTATTCAAATGGCGCTTAATTTATCGACCCCGAAAGGATGAAAGGTAAAGTTGACCTTGGCACAATTTGAACTCAAAAGGTAGCGACAGGCGAAATGCCGCTAAGCATTTCGTCCAGCGTGCTAACCTTATCAATAGTCTTGCCAGTCAAGACTATTGAAAAGGTTGCAAGACGCAACGAAAATTTTAGGAAAATAAAAAGAAAGATAAGTGGAAATTTTACCGGTGAGTGTGTTAAATTTTAAGTCACAATAAGAAAATGACTCTCCACAGACACAGCAGTATATATATATATATATATATATATATATATATATATATATGTGTGTGTGTGTGTATATATATATATACATATATCACATTCAATATCTCTCAGCATCATTACGCTTAGTGCAAATTTATAATTCATAGCTATATAATGCTATTGTTACTTGCGATCCATCTATGTCTCTGCTGGTGATATCATCAAATTTAAAATTTTATCCACAGATATGAACAGTAGAGACATCTTATTTCAAATCTTAGTGTTTGAATGTTTTGCTTATAATTTTTCTGCACCATGTGCTCTGACGGTCGTGAATTCTTACTGGGTAGTTCACACTGATGAGGATCAATCATTAAATATCCAAAAGCTGAAACCCGAGTAAGTGGATGTCCTAAACTGCATAATATTTTATTTTGTGCTGTTAAATGTATTAATTCTTTCCGTTTTCCTCGCATACTGTCTTTCTCTGTCATCTTGGTGCTGTACGGTGGATAATTTTAGACTTTAGCTATTATTTCTAGCAGGTGAATGCTTTTTAAGCATCATTACGCTTAGTGCAAATTTATAATTCATAGCTATGTAATGTTATTGTGATGGTGATAGCAATTTTAGAATTTTATCCACAGATGATATTAACAGTAGAGACATCTTATTTCAAATCTTAGTGTTTGAATGTTTTACTTATATATATATATATATATATATATATATATACGAGGGTAAGTCAAAAAGTAATGCCATTTTCTTTATTTCATGTGAAGTTTTTGATAAAAATAAGTAAAAATTTTCCCAGTTATAATTGATTATATCATTTACGTTCTGAAATATTTTGTTTCTTACTTTTCAGGTTTTTAGACTGGTAAGGAAAATTCAAATTCAAAATGGCTGCCCTCTTAGAGTTACGTCAAAAACAAAGAGCAGTGATTGAATTTCTTGTTGCTGAGGGGGAAAT
>NC_068995.1:39999117-40000336 GCF_001194135.2 Octopus bimaculoides | reverse complement strand
CAGACCGGGCGTTGTGAGTGTTTATTGAGCGAAAACACCTGAAGCTCCACGAGGCTCCGGCAGGGGATGGTGGCGAACCCTGCTGTACTCTTTCACCACAACTTTCTCCCTGTTTCTGTTGTACCTGTAATTCAAAGGGTCAGCTTTGTCACACTGTGTCACACTGAGTATCCCCGAGAACTACGTTAAGGGTACACTTTCTGTGGAGTGCTCAGCCACTTGCACGTTAATTTCACGAGCAGGCTGTTCCGTTGATCGGATCAACTGGAACCCTCAACGTCGTAAGCGACGGAGTGCCAACAACAACAATGGTTACGAGGGTCCACCAGAGTAAAATAGTAATCAAAGGGGTCTATAGATAAAAAATGGTTGGGAACCACTTTGATAAGACTACTTTGTCAAGGTAACGTTTACATGTGTACATACATACGTATATACATACATGTACATGCAGATATACGTACACACAGTGCTGTCTTAAATACGCAGCTATTACGGTAACCTCTGTCGTTGTACATGAACTGCTTATGTTTCTATTACATGCACACACACACATACGCAAACACATAGATACGCACGCAGACACATGCACACATGCAGATCTATTCCTGACTTCCATACTGACTACAAGATTAAGGATTAATCTGAACATTAATCTGTTTGTTTAGTAAAACTGCATCCGGTTATTGTCAGTATTATTCTGGGACAAAACAGAAATCTTAGCTTTGTACACATACATACCCATACACACGCATACACTCACCTGCTCGTACACACACACACACACTCACCCACACTAACACATACATACACATTCACAATCACATACATTCATACACACTCACACACATATACACGCACTGCTATGCTCACAGATACAGACGCATACTCACATATATTCACACAGACATGCACACTCACATACATACACACACACATGCAATCACATGCATATACACACACACTCACAGACACATACACTCACATATTCATTCACACACTCATACACGCACATGTTCATGCACACACACTCTTACACACTCTCATACTCTCATATGCGCATACACACATACACACTCACACGCATACACACTCAGGCACACATAATTAAAAACACTCACATGCACACACACACATTTACATATACACGCTCATACGTACTCACACAAGCACACAGACATACACACTCACATACACGCACACACACATACTCATACAC
>NC_068995.1:39986700-39990149 GCF_001194135.2 Octopus bimaculoides | reverse complement strand
CATGACCTACATGCTTGGGTTATAAAAACATGGTCTTCTCTCCCAATAAAGAGGCTACTGGATTCGTCAACAGCTGATTTCATCGAAGCTGCGTTATTGCCTTCTGCAGTGAGCATATATGCTATGCAGAATATTAGCTCTTTCTGTTATTTAATCTGATTTTCATCTCAGAATTTCAAAGGATATAAAAGAAAATTAAATATTGTATTTCATCTAGGCGCCGGATTGGATGTGTGGTAAGTAACTTGCTTACTAACCACATGGTTCTGGGTTCAGTCCCACTGCGTGGCACCTTGGGCAAGTGTCTTCTACTATAACCTCGGGTCGACCAAAACCTTGTGAGTGTATTTGGCAGACGGAAACTGAAAGAAGCCCGCCATCTATCTATCTATCTATATATGTATGTATGTACGTGTATAAGTTTGTGTGTCTTTGTTTGGTCCCCCACCATCGCTTGACAACCGATGCTGGTGTGTTTACGTCCCCGTAAATTAGCGGTTCGGCAAAAGAGGCCGATAGAATACGTACTAGGCTTACGAAGAATAAATCCTGGGGTCGATTTCTTCGACTAAAGGCGATGCTCCACCATGGCCACAGTCAAATGACTGAAACAAGTAAAATATTAAAAGAGTAATATGATACTGGCATGGCTGTGTGGTTAAGAAGCTTGCTGTGAAACCCTATGGTTTGAGTTCAGTCCACTGCACGGCACCTTGGACAAGTGTCTCCTACTACATATATGCCCAGGATGATCAATGCTTCCGAGTAAATTTATTATTATTATTATTATTAGTATCATTATTATTATTGTTATTATTATTAAGGTGGCGGGCTAGCAGAATCGGTAGCACGCCGAGCAAAATGCTTGGCGGCATTTCGACCGTCCTTGTGTTCTGTGTTCAAATCCCGTCGAGGTCGACTTTGCCTTTCATTTCTTTCGGGACCGATAAAATAAGTGCCTGATGAACACTCTCCCAAGTTGCCCTTGTGGCAATAATAATAATAATAATAATAATAATAATTGAAGTAAGCGAGCTGGCAGAATCATTAGCATACCGGGCAAAATGCTTAGTGGTATTTCGTCCGTCTTTACGTTCTGAGTTCAAATTCAAATGAGGTCGACTTTGCCTTTCATCCTTTCGGAGTCGATGAATAAGTACCAGTTACGCACTGGGGTTCATGAAATTGACTCATCTCCCCCAAATTACAGGCCTTGTGCCGATAGTAGAATGGATTATTATTATTATTATTGTTGTTGTTCCTGCAGTTGTTATCATTTCTAAGGAAGTGAGCTAGTAGAATCTTTACGTTGCCTGACAAAAATGTTTAGCAGCAATTCATCCATCTTTAAGTTCTGAGTTCAAATTCCGCCGAGGTCGAATTTGTCCTTCACTCCTTTGGAGTCGATAAAATAAATACCAGTTCATCACTTGGGTCGATGTAATCGACTAGACTCTCTTCCGAATTGTGGGCCTTGTGTCTATAATGAATCGGCTTATTATTAGGGTAGGGATCTGGTAGAATCGTAAATACGCCAGAGAAAGTACTTGGCGGCATTTCTTCAGGTTCTACGCTCTGAGTTCAAATTCCTTTGCTTTTCATCCTTTCACGGGCCATCATATAAGTACCAGTTACATACTGAGGTCAATGTAACTGACTTACCCCGTCTTCCGAAATTGCTGGTCTTCGAACAAAATTTGAAACTAGATAATTCTTCCACCTTAGCGTTTTGATTTCAGATTATTCCAATATCAACTTCACCTTCCATTTCTCCTGGGTTGATAAAAAAAAAAATACTAGCATAGTATATGGGTCGATGGTATCGGCTAGGCCCCTTTTGATTTGCTGATATTGTACTTAAATCAGAAACCATTATTATAAGTGGGAGGAGGGGCTGAGGAGGGTTGGTTGCAGGATGATTAGACCATCGGACAGAATTCTTTAGAGTTTATTCTTTGTGGTTTATTTAATCCAGTGAAAATGCATGGCCAAGTGGTTAGGGAGTAGCAATCAAAGTCGTTAGATAGTGGTTCCGACTCTCTGACTGGGTGGAGCATCGTTTTTTTGAGCGAAACTCTTCCTTTTCACGTTACTCCAGTTCACTCAGCTGTAAATGAGTAACCCTGCGACGGCTACTGTTCCGTTCAGGAGTTAATATTGTGATGTTGGTTACTAATATGCCATGGTAACCGATCCTGTGATTCCCTGGACTTGAGACAGTACTTACCATGATTGATTTAGTCAACTAATTTCTCCCCATAAATGTCTGGCCTTATGCTGGAAATACAACATCATACAAAATCTCTGTCCCATATATATATATATATGTAACGATTATACGATGAAGGTGCTGAAAAGTTCCCAACTTTAAGGGTATCGCAAAAGGCAAGGTTGGCGGCCTAACCAACCGAGTACTTTTTCAGGGCTTCGAAAAACTGAAGGATCGTTGCAATAAGTGTGTGAATCTGAAAAGGGAATATGTTGAATAATATCATAATTAACTGATCCTCCTGTATTTTCTTTTACCAAATCCAAGAACTTTTCAGCACCCCCTCGTACGTACATACATACATACATACACACATACCTGTACGAGGAGGTGCTGAAAAGTTTCTGGATCTAAAGGTGTTACGAAAGGCTTGGCTGGAGGTCCAACATTCTGAGTTCTATTACAAGCCTTAGAAAAACTGAAAGACCACTGCAAGAAGTGTGTGAATCTGAGAAGGGAATATGTTAAATAAAATCACAATTAAATTATGTTTCTCTGTTTTCTTTTACCCAAAGCCACAGGAACTTTTGAGCACATCCTCATGTGTAGTAAATAAATGAGAAGAAGAAAATATTAATTGATATAGTCTTTATTATATCATTACAATGTAAGATATAATTAGGGTTAGGGTTAGGGTTAGAGTTGTTGCTGTACACAGATTATTTGCAGTTCTTTCATCCATTCTGTAGGTAGTTAACTTCATCTTTTGTTGACTGTTAGGAGAAGAGATGGAAGGAGAGAGAAAGAATACCAGAATATACCTCTTTGGTGTGACACGTAGAGAGAGAGTGAACGTTGTGCAGTGCCTCGAATGAGGTGCTTCTCTCGCCAGCGCCAAACGAAAAGAAGAAGAACTGAAAACGGGTTCTGTGTAAATTTCTCTTAACTAAATTAGTTCAAGCTATACAAAGGATTTTCCTTTGTTATCTCCCTTGATCTAAGTTTGACTCGAAAAGTTACAAGTTAGCTGTTGTACAAAGAAAGGAACTCATAGAAAAATCATGGCCAGGTGTCTATCTATCTATCTATCTATCTATCTATCTATCTATCTATCTATCTATCTATCTATCTATCTATCTATCGATCGATCAATCGATCGATATATACCCCTACCTCTACCCCACCCTCAGCCTAACCCACACTCCACCTATTCTTTCTTCACTCTTGCCTCCCCCGCCTT
>NC_068995.1:39985022-39986268 GCF_001194135.2 Octopus bimaculoides | reverse complement strand
TATATATATATATATATATATTCTCTTTTACTCTTTTACTTGTTTCAGTCATTTGACTGCGGCCATGCTGGAGCACCGCCTTTAGTCGAACAAATCGACCCCATGACTTATTCTTTGTAAGCCTAGTACTTATTCTATCGGTCTCTTTTGCCGAACCGCTAAGTTACGGGGACGTAAACACACCAGTATCGGTTGTCAAGCGATGGTGAGAGACAAACACAGACACACAAACACACATTTACATATATATATATACATATATACGACGTGTTTCTTTCAGTTTCCGTCTACCAAATCCACTCACAAGGCTTTGGTCGGCCCGAGGCTATAGCAGAAGACACTTGCCCAAGGTGCCACGCAGTGAGACTGAACTCGGAACCATGTGGTTGGTAAGCAAGCTACTTACCACACAGCCACTATGTAACAAGGATGTGAATTTAAATTTGTGGTCGATGTTTCGAAATGAGAACAAGGGCAAGCAAAATGCTTTTCTTTTTAATTTTTAAATATAGAATGCTACAGTAAAAAATTGAGCTAGTCACAAAAATGGTGAAATATGAAATAAATAAATAAAACATATGCACACAAAACCTGATTTGATTAATTAGTTTTGAAAAAAATAGCGATCTGTATTGATCACTGATGAACTAGTTGGAAGGGTATATCGATTTAATTGAAGAAAGCTGCCAAACTACTCTTACGACCACCAGCTTGTGTATGTGTGTGTCCGTACATATGTGTGCGTATTAGTGTATTGGTGTTTGTGGTGTGTGAGTGTAACCGACAGTAAATATGTGTATGTGAAATTGTTTGTGTATAGCTGTTCTCCGAAATGCGTCAGTGTGTATGTGTGTGTGAGAGAGAAAGAGACAGAGGGAGAAAGGGAGAGAGAGAGAGAGAGAGAGAGAGAAAGAGAGAGAGAGAGAGAGAGAGAGAGAGAGAGAGTATGACAATGAAAGAGAGAGACTGAGAAAAAGAGAGATAGCAGGGAGCAGACGATGTGTGTTTGTGTTAAAGTCTGTTTGTAAATGTATGCATTTATCTCTGAATGCGTTTGCTTACGCATGAGGATGTAGATATGCGAGGGTTATGATTCCGTATGCGTGCGTATGTGTGCGTGCTTGTGCGTGCTTGTGCGTACATACGTATGTATGTGTGTGAATGAGTGAATTAATTTATTCACGTATATGTGTAAAAGTGTTTATGAGTGTTTGTGTATAAGTAAGAGTGAGGAGAGAGAGAGGGA
>NC_068995.1:39980956-39984624 GCF_001194135.2 Octopus bimaculoides | reverse complement strand
ATATATATATATATATATATATATATATATATATATATATATATATATACACACACACATATGTATGCGAGCGACTGAGAATAAGTGTATATGTGTCGCTGTGTGAATATGTGTATTTAACTATGTATATGTTTGCAAGTGTATATGAGTGTTTGTGTCAGTGTGTCTGTGTGTGTACGCTTGAATATGAAAGTGTGTAAATGCGTTGAGCATGCATTTGTGAACGAAGGAGAAAGAGTGGTTAGACAATAGAAGAAAGGGAAGAAGAAGAAGAAGAAGAGAGAGAGAGAGAAAGAGAGAGAGGGTGTAGAACTCTTAACGAAAAGCTATAGAGAGCGCTCCGAGGGGTGAGGTTGAATAAATATCGATTTTTGCTATTGCTGTGATTTTTCACAGAAGAATTTTAGATTGAAGAAATTACAATGGGAATGTTTTTTTTTGTTTTTTTTTAAAATTTAATTTTGTAATTAAAAAATAATTTCAACAAAAGCTAAAAATATTGGCAAAAAGGAAAACAAAATTTGAACGTAAGAGAATCTCTGATTGGATTAATTTTGTTTGAATTTAGTAGCTCGAAGCGATGTGTATTCTTAAAACTATACAGACTTTACCGAGCAGCAGAATTGCAGGAATGGTAGAACGTCTGGATATATTGCTGTTTATACACTCTTCAAATTATCGTACCTTCAGTGAGGTGTGAAGGTGCATAGCTTAGTGGTTTAAGTCGTTGCACTCCCAATTGTAAAATCGTGGTCTCGATTTCTAGACCGAGTGGTGCGATGTGATCTTAGGTAAGATATTTCATTTCATGTTACTCCAGTCCACTCAGCTGTAAACGAGTTGCAACAATACCTGGATAGTTAATCCTGTGACGGACTGGCGTCCCCTTCAGGGGAAGGGGCAGTCTTGTAAACTCAGTCACTTATAGACCATGGAAACGGATTTTATTCCCGGTAGTATGAATCCTGATAATCTCATGAACCGACCTAACTTTCAGTGAGTATAAAATTAAGACAAAAAAGGAAGGATCTTCGTCAGTTTCGACGGTGAGTATTTCAAATGTTCGATCAACGGAGCAGACTTCTCACCGAAGAAGCGTGTGTCTGTTATTGAGTATTTCACAAACGCGCTAATTATCAAGTGAATTAGTGTGATTCGGCATGTGACAAAGCTGGGTCTTTTGAATTATCGGTACAATCCTCTATTCCACCTGTCTCTAAAAAAAAGTACTGGGTACGGTGCCCCAGCACGGCCGCAGCAAATGAGTAAAACAAATGAAAAAAATATGAAAAGATATTTGCCCTAAAATGCCACGCTGTGAGATTGAACTCGAGGGCTCATGGTTGTGTAATGAACTTGTTACCAATTCTTTCTTGCGTAGATCCATATATAAAGTGGATCTCTATTAGAATTTTTCAGTTCTCGCCTTCACTCAACACCTGACCGCTAGCGCAACACCTTAACCACTAGATCATGCGCCTTCGCAACGTTGGTGCTTAGCAAGTCGAATTCCAACGAGGTTCTAATTAAAAAAAAAAATTATGCTTTTTATTTTTACACGTGCAATAACGACCATATTGAGAAAGGCTTGAGTGTCACAAAATCTTTTCTTTTTTTTTATTCTTATTATCTAAAACCAACATGTTTATACTAAAAACCCAAATCCTTATTGCAATTGATTGCAAAGCATCATTTTATTGGATGGGCTAACAGCGAAATTAGTGTTGAAAGTGTTGATGACAAAAATGTCCATGGAATGTATATATAAAAGAGTTGATCTGTACAGCAATGATCAATAGCTTTCCACTTCAATAACAACAATAATAACATCTACAACTTGATCAACATCAACAACAACAACAATAATAGCAATGGCATAAATATAAAACTATATTGATATGGTTTAGCTTCCGGCCGAAATGGAATCCTAATTGGAATTAAAAAATGACATTTCCGCTTGAAATTGGATTTTTAAAATGGCTTCTGATTCATAACGAAATAATTTCTTTCCTCCGTTAAAAGATTTGGGTTATTTTGATATAGAAAATTAATGAACTTCACCCATGCGTGAACAAAATTATGCATCCTGGTCATACGAAAGCAGACTAACAACTCCATCAGCTCAATCCAACAACTAACCACTTAGAAGTATTACATCTGGCAATGTTCCTAATGTTCCTATTTTTATGAAATGTTATCGGAGGGATTAACAGTGATGAAAATTGAGTGCGTTGTACCCGGGGCAGCCCTTGCATTAGATGCTTCTCTGGAACACTAAGCCTATACAAGCTTAAACAAAATGTTGTACCCGGGACGGATCTCTCCTTTTCCCTTGCTTCGCTACTGGGAACTAAAAGCCTACGAAAAGGATGAATTAAAGAGTTAATAAGGCATTGTAATACTGATATCAAATTTTGGCACACGGCCAGCAAATTTCTGAGGAGGGGATTTAATCGATTACATCGACCTTAGTGCTCAATTGAAAGGATTAAAGGTGAAGTCGACCTCAACTAATTTGACCTCAAAACGTAAAGACGGACGAAATACCGCTAAGCATCTTGCCTAGTGTGCTAACGATTCTGCCAGCTCGATCACATCGACCCCAGTGTTCAACTGGTATTTATTTTATCGACTTCGATAAGACGAAAAGACGGATATCACAACATTTTTCTTTGAATGGGATACCAGTACGTCCCAAAGTTATCTATTTACAGGTAAATAAATTGGAGCAACGTGAAATGAAGTGTTTCGTTGAAGAACGAAAAGGCTGGCCCTTTGAACTACAGGTAGCATTCATTTTTGCCAGCTGAGTGAACTGGAGCAATGTGAAGTAAAAAGTCTTGCCCAAGGACACAGCACGATTGTGAGCTGAACACTCTAACCACTAAGCCACAAAGTTATACAAATTTAAAATTTTACAAGGACTTTGTAATGGCCCTGTGTCTGCGCATGTGTGTGAGCGTGTGTGAGTGTATAGAAAGGAAGTGATGAAGAGAGAGAGAGAAAAGAGAGAGGGGAAGAGAGAAAGCGAGAGAAGAGAGAGAGAGAAAGTAAGAGAAAGGGAAACGGAATTGACAGAGAAAGAGAGCGAAAGAGCCAGGTAGAGAACAGAGTCAGAGAGAGAGAAAGTAAGAGATAGATAGAGAGAGAGATAGGGGATAGAGGGAGGGAGAGAGAGGGGGGAGAGAGAGGGGGAGAGAGAGATAAATGGTAAGCGAGCCTGCATCCATCATCCCGTCCAGCCGTTAATCAGTACCATCCAAGAATAGCCATGTTTTGACACACATACTTGGACCTCGATCAATGTACTTTTAACGAGAAGCTTTTTGCCACTGCATAGCCGGGTGAATTGCTAAGTAGAAGTTAATGGTTATAGTGGTGGGTACTAAAAACAGAGGTAGGATGGTTGCAGTAATAAAGACAATATTGCGAATGATGACGACGATGGTGGTGGTGGTACCAATAGTAGTAGTAGTAGTAGTGTTTGTTTGCAGTAGTTATGATGGTGGTATTAGAGTTAGGTATGATGGTTATAACAATGGTGATAACGATAGTGGTGGTGGGTATATTGAGAGCGGCAGTGGTGTAGTTGTAGCAGTGGTAATACTGATGATGATGATGATGATGATGATTATGGTGATGGTGGTGGTGGTGGTGGTGGTGGTGGT
>NC_068995.1:39978682-39980731 GCF_001194135.2 Octopus bimaculoides | reverse complement strand
ATATATATATATATATATACATAGGTGGGTGCGGTGAATAAACTGTCGTTTAAATTACGCAAAAATGGAAATAGCACTGATATCTCGTTTTGACAGATATAGTTACCAAAATTACATAAAAATATCTTGAAATACTAAAGAATAAAAAATTATTCAATAAAATCTCCATTGGGTTCAACCACATCCTGCAGATGACTGCAAATCTTCTGGATGGTCTCCTTGATTAAGTTGGTGAAGGCTGCCATAATCCTTGCTTTCAGTTCATCTTTGGTATTACAAGGAGTTTTGTTAGACTCTCGTTCAACTGCGCCCCACACATAATAATCAAGGGGGTTGCAATGTGGGGAGTTAGGTGGCCGGATGTCAGGAGTAGAGTAGTCGGAGATATTGTCTGATAAACACGACTGGGTTCTCCTGTTGCCAGACATAGGGTCTTCCAGCAGCCACCCTCTTGATCCAGGGCAGCACTACCCCCTCCAGGCACTTGACGTAGGTCTCCGCGTTGAGTCTGAGGCTGTGTGGGAAGATGAATGGAGGGCATAACGTCGCCATCATTAGTGATCACTCCAAACACCATGGTGTTGACTGGATGTTTGATTTTTATCGCTCCCGATACATGTCTTCAGATTGACATTCAAACACTGTGAAATATTCGTATTGGAACTTCCGGCGTGAATGCCAAGTAGTACAGCATTTCGTCGTTTCCAAACTTCTGACAGAGTGAATTTCGTCACAGTGCTGTTCTTCTCACAGACGGTGCCCAGCTGACCCTACTATACTGTGTAGTCGACAAAATCAAAAACAAACTATGCACATGCACGAAATTTAAAATATAAAATGGCAACAATTTACCCATCGCACTCCCTCTCTATATATATAAGTGTGTGTGTGTGTGTGTGTGTGTGTGTGTGTTTGTCCCTCACTATCGCTTGACAATTGGTGTCAGTGTGTTTACATGCCCATAATGTAGAGGTTGAGCTTGGGGTCGATTTGTTCCACTAAAGACCCTTCAAGGCCGTGCCCAAGCATGGCCGCAGGGAAATGACTGAAACAATTAAAAAAAGCAAAAGAGAGAATCTCGAAAATTTCGAAGGCTTCAGAGTCAAGGTTTTAAAGGTCTAAAGTTTACAAATTCTAACTTTAAAACTTAATAAGCTTTTTTAGTTTTTAAAAGCTAAAACCTAAAAACTTTAAAACTTTAAAGTTAAAGTTTAAAACTTTAAATCTTCATGACTCAAGTCCTCGAATTATTCAGCATTACTTGAGAATATAAATGTAACTGAGAAAAATTTCGACGGTATTTCTCGCAAGTCGGGCAACTCGGAAGAAGATTTGAAATTATTTTTTCAAATTTCTTTTGGCAAACGCTGTAACACTTCGGTTATCAAACGAGAACTGATGTTCTGAAGCAACAAAAGGACATGACAGTTGTAGTGGTCACGCAGGTATTGTTATTAGCAGTGTGCTTGTAGTAGTGTGGAGGCGCAATGGCCCAGTGGCTAGGGCAGCGGACTCGCGGTCATAACATCGCGGTTTCGATTCCCAGACCGGGCGTTGTGAGTGTTTATTGAGCGAAAACGTCTAAAAGTTCCACGAGGCTCCGGCAGGGGATGGTGGCGAACCCTGCTGTACTCTTTCACCACGACTTTCTCTCACTCTTACTTCCTGTTTCTGTTGTGCCTGTAATTCAAAGGGCCAGCCTTGTCACACTCTGTGTCACGCTGAATATCCCCAAGAATTACGTTAAGGGTACACGTGTCTGTGGAGTGCTCAGCCACTTGCACGTTAATTTCACGAGCAGGCTGTTCCGTTGATTGGATCAACTGGAACCCTCGACGTCGTAAGCGACGGAGTGCCAACAGAAGCTTGTAGTGGTGGTGTGTTGGTTATATAATGATGATGGTTGGTGCCTACGATGGACACGATGGCAATACTGGTCAGGGAGGACAAACTGATGGTTTTGTTGGATATAATAGACCCGTTCGAGGACAGAGATGTGAGTGGTGGTGGGGACGTTGGCTTATATCTTGGTGATGAAGACGGCTGCAA
>NC_068995.1:39973734-39978672 GCF_001194135.2 Octopus bimaculoides | reverse complement strand
TGGTAGAATTCATGGAGTTGATGATGATGATGGTGGTGGTGATAGTGGTAGTTGATGCTTTGCAGTGAAAATGATGACGATGATGATGACGATGATGATGATGATGATGTTAATGATCACATGACGACGACGACAACGACAATGATCATGACACACGACGACAGTAACGATGACGATGACGATGGTGATGATGATGATGATGATGATGGTGATGATGTATGTGTGGTAGTATTGATGATGTTGCAAGGTATGCTTACATGTGGTTGGTGTTACTAATGGCGCTGATTGCCGTGTTGGCGACATCAGTGGTGGTTGAGTTCACAGTCGTAATTGTGTTCGAGGTTTTGAGTGGCGGCGGTAGTGGTGTAGGTGGTGTGAGCTTTGAGGTGGTTATCCTTTGTATCAATGGATAAATAATCAATAGTGAGAAAGAGAGAGAGAGAGAGAGAGAGAGAGAGAGAGAGAGAGAGAGAGAGAGAGAGAGAGAGAAATGTATGTTGATAAATTGTTATATACTTACAATTCTTACCTTCGTCTTAATTGAAACTGTCAATTTGGGACGACAGAGAATGATGTAAGGGAGGGGTGATGAGGTGAGGTATTGGTTGGGTAAATACGCAGAAGAGTATCCCTACAAGAAGATGAGAAGGAGAAGAAGTCGTTGATTGTTAAGGAGATCACTAAGACCGAAACAATGGGAGCGAGTGAATGAAATAGAAGGGAAAAAGAGATGGCGAGAAAGTTAGAGAGATAAATAGCTGACTAGCTATCAAGATAGATAGATAGATAGATAGATAGATAGATAGATAGATAGATAGATAGATAGACAGATAGACCGATAGATAGACAGATAGACCGATAGATAGATAGATAGATAGATAGATAGACAGATAGTTAGGTAGATAAATATATATATATATATATATATATATATATATATATATATATATATATAGAGAGAGAGAGAGAGAGAGAGACAGAGACAGAGACAGATAGATAGATTGATAGATTGAAAAATAGAGAAAGATAGAAAGAGAGAAAGAAAGATAGAAAGTGGGTGTTAGAGATTGAATGAGAGAAACAAAACAAACATATGCTTACGTAGTACGTACGTATGTACGTACATACACACATGCATAAATACCTACATACATACACATATATTCGCAAAATACGCATAAAACTACAAATAAAACAACAAATAAAAACAGATCAAAACGCAGCATAAATACCCGTGTACAAAACTACATATTAACGTATATGCATACACACATACATGCACACACACACACACACACACACACACACACACACACACAAGCATTAAGAAATGCGGGCACAGACACGTAGGAATACATACAATACATACAAAGTAAAACACTTACACAGAAGCTCACAAAACCGCAGACCAGTAAAAAGTTCTCTTGAAAGCAACACAAAACTTAATTTATATTAAGGCTGTAAGGACTGAAATCTTGTGGCAGTCATATATTCATCATGGATGGGTATTAGTAGCGTAAGCAGTACAAATTAATTTCAGTCAGAAATATCACCGTGTTGCAATATCGATCCGTCTAGAAAACAGGCAATCTGTAGACTAGGTTAGTGGAATGTAGTACATACAAGTTACTGAATTATAAACTGAGATAATGATAAAAGGAATAGGTTAGATATATGTGTAACTTGTTAATAAAATTTAACTGGCATTCCGTCGATTACGACGTTGAGGTTTCCAGTTAATCCGATCAACGGAGCAGTCTGCTCGTGAAACTAATGCGCAGGTGGTTGAGCACTTCACAGACACGAGTACATTTAGCGTGTCACAGAATGTGACAAAACTGGGCCGTTGAATTAAAGGTACGATTCATTTTTACCAGCTGAGTGGATTAGAACAACGTGAAATAAAGTATCTTGCTCAAAGATATAACTTACTGCCGGGTATTGAACTCACGACCTTACGATCTTACGATTAGGAGCACATTACTCTAATATCTTAGCCACGCGCCTTTACTGTTAATGAAATATAGAACACATCTAGAACAATAAGACAAATTAATGAAATATAAATAATTAATTAATGCGCAAGTAAGATATAAGAAGAAAAAACACAAGACACAAACATAGCAAAAGCAACTAACAATGTACATATCCAATGTACTTAAAGCTGTGGAAAACAGGAAAGCAAGCCAATATTTTAGAACCAAGACAGTTCTCAATACATTCAGGACCAGTTGTATTTAAGCGGAAGAACAATCGTTCATAACGGAGTCGAAAATGGGAATACTGTATGGTTGTATAGTCCATCTTCCTGCTACCAAAATATGAGATTGAAGTAACTCGGATAATTGACGTAAAGCCGTCGGTTTACATACTCGAGTGATCAGTGTTGGTAAGGCAATATTAACGTTCAACAATCGTTCCTAAAACGTTCAACTAACCAGTTTTTCCTAAGCCGAACAGTTGATACTTATTATCATAGAAGACGTTTTTGAAGATGCAGTGAAGTGTTCTGTAATATGGAAAGTTGATCCAAATGTATGTATGGTAGTATATATATAGACACACACACACACAAATACACCCGTACACTCTCTCTCTCTCTCTCTCTCTCTCTCACACACACACACACACACATGAAGAACTTCCACAGTTTCTGGCTCGAGGCTAAGTGCCGCGCAGTGACGTAACTCCAGGGGTCATTAAGACATACAAACCACTAAAACCGAAACAAGGACCGAACCATATGATGGCATAGCTCACAGGGTTATTAAGACATAGAAACCACTACATCGAAATAAGGACCGAGCCATATGATGGCTAAACCGTAAAAAAAGAAGAAATGTTAAACTTAAACAAGCGCAGTGAAAGAGAAGAGGTGAGTTCTAATCTCACTTGGCCTTTCACCTCCTTTGGGCCGATAAAAGTTGGTTTCAGACATCACAGATAAGGATATAAGATAGCAATTCATATGTAACAGTAATAAACTGAAGATAATTTCGATCGGTTAATAAACCAATATTAGCTTAACTAATTAATTAGTTAATTAATTAATGAAGATTAAGCGCTGCTGAATAGCGAAAGAGGATTAAATGATATTGATTACTTGTCTTAATTACAAGGCTTTTTTTAAAAGTTGGAGTGGACATGAAAGAGTACATAATGAGAAAGTAAAAAAAAATGTGTGTGCATGTGTGCATTGCGTGTGTAATTATGAGTAGTGTGTATGTGTAGTCTGCGTGAGTGTGTGTACGTGGTGTATGTGTTTGTGTGTGTGTATGTGTATGCATGCGCGCGCATCGAGTGAGAAATATTTACTGACTTCAAATAATGGTCTAGCACACATGAATACACTCATACACATTTTCTTTCTTTGTGTGTGTGTGTGTGTGTGTGTGTGTGTGTGTGTGTGTGTGTGTGTGTGTGTGTGTGTGTGTGTGTGTGTGTGTGTGTGTGTGTGTGTGTGTGTTTGTATGTATGTATATATGTATCAATGCATGTGTACACGTACATAGGCTTGGTTTCATTCATTTTATGGTAGAGGAGAGAACTGTGCGAGGTATTTTCGTTTTAAATGAGTATGAGTTAAAAAGGAATAGAAATACAAAACACAAAAACAAAACAAAACCAATAAGAAAAGAAAAATGAAGTAAAAGGGATATTTTTGTTTGTATTCATCAACAACATTATTTCTATATCTACAAACAAACTGTTTCAAACTTACGTGTATCTTAAATGCTGAATGTAAGAGGATTACAGTATAATTGTGCAGTCCAGGAAGAGAGCAGATTTAAATTAATAGATTAAAAATCAAATCGTTGTGTTGTCTTCAGAGAAAGACACAGAGCTATGAATAGTTTAAACACAGAAATGAAAGATATTCGTTATTTCGTTTTTCCGGCAAGCACAGCTTTCAGATGGCAGTCAGAATTGAAGCATGAAGCCTGTGAGCTCCTCAGATATACACTCAATACATACAAACATGCACACATACATATCTGCATACATGCATACCTACATGTATACATGCATGCATATATGCATGCATGTATACATATATACATTTATACATGCACACCGACATACATACATGCAGGCACACATCCATACACACATGCATACATACATTCATACATGCATTCACGCACACATGCATACACACATACATATATACTTACATGAATACATGCATATATGCAGGATGGTTGTAACCTCGTAGACAAGTATGACTATCAGAGACAAAGCAATACCTGCCTAAAATTTCAAGTTCACTAAAGCACAGCACCTCACAGACCCTTTCAACTCTATTGATATGTTCCAGTGACAAGCCGAAGCTAGATATTTAGTACTAATATGGGTCGCAGGCTCAAGAATGTGGGAACACTATGATGTCAATCTCAAGCAAAAGATGCCTAAAATGTGCAAAGCTATTCCGTTCCCTGCATATCCGGTTTTACGTTAGGAGTGACCATCTCCTGGCAAGCTGTAAACCAACCCTGAATCTCAAGTGCTCGTACTAATGCTGAATTCCTCCATTCTTTTTTGACAGGTCTTGCGTGTAATCGTATTGAGTTTCTTGAAACTATCCTCACCAAGCCAGCCTATTTCGTCGCCAACGGTTGGACCAGGCTATAGATTGTACTAGGTTCTTACGATTGACCCCACAAGTGACCTGACATTACATCTATCCAACCATCCATCCACCCTTACATACATAATGTATATATATATATATATATATATGGATACAGACACATACATGCATACGTACACACACGCACGCACACACATCACACACACATATATAGATATACTTATATATATATGTATACATGTATATATATGTATGTCTGTTTATACGTACGTATCTCTCTCTCTCTCTCTCTCTCTCTCTCTCTCTCTCTCTGTTTATATATATATATATATATATATATATATATA
>NC_068995.1:39972446-39973125 GCF_001194135.2 Octopus bimaculoides | reverse complement strand
CACTTTATAAATGTTGCACGGTAACGAACTGCACAAGCTGTGATAAAATTTTTAGGAGTAAATCAGTTTTAAAGAACAAGAAAAAGAAAGTTGGGAATAACTTCAAATTTAATCATCACTAAATTTTGTTGAGAATCTTTTAAACTAAAAACTGAAACGTTGGTGGAATATCAAAAATCAGAATTAAATTTAATTCCAAAACCTTTTAACGAATAAGCTAAATAGATTATCACACGTAAACTGGTTTTTATAAGTGAATCATGAAAATTTACACAGAGTAACTATCTTGTTCGTAAACTAAAGAGAAAATAGTACTACAATAACAACGTTAATGTTAACAATGATGTAACCTAAGATCAGTCATAGGCAACCTGCGTCCCGCAGGACTGTCTGCTCGACTCTTCCAGAGAAAATTTACCTTAAATTGTTTTAGTTGTGCGATCCGCCTAATAATGAGCCACGTTTCATGCACCCTGGTTCTTGAAAAAAGGTTGTGCATGCTTGCCTAAGACAGCATGAATAGACCAAGTTCAACTACAATGAAAAAAAAAAAAATGAAAAAGGCATCGGAGGAGCGATGCATACCCTGTGCGCACACATGGATAAAACACCCACACACACACATATATACACATACACACACACACACACACACACATACACACACACACATACACAC
>NC_068995.1:39970182-39971382 GCF_001194135.2 Octopus bimaculoides | reverse complement strand
TTAATTGAGTTTTTACTTGTAATTTTGGATTTTATCCCTAATATTATTATAAATTATTATTATTATATATATATATATATATATATATATATGCGTAAAATATATACACACACACACACATACATATATATATATATACACACATACACACACATATATACGCAGACAAAAACATACCCATAAATATATGCATATGAGCATACACGTACGTACATACACACACACACACACACAAATACATACACACGTACTTAGACATACACATATACATATGAAAACCATATATACAGGATCAACTAAATATTTTAAACAGCTCATCTCAATTCTTTTAGATACGTGAAACAGTAAATCCACAAAACTCGCCAGTCACATACATCATCTCAAAAATAGAAATATTTCCTACATCTTGTCATAGTCCATAATAGATTCAGGACTTCCATACCAGGGTCAACGCGCAGCCTATACGTTATGCCTAAAAGAGACGTTCCACTTATTGAAACACAACTCTTCAATACTACTAGATAAATATGATTAGGCCTTAGGTACAAGTAACCACCACGTTTTTCATACTTTCAAATTTTACCACAAACCTCAATACAACCTAAATAACCACACAAGACATATCCCGAAAACCCCTTAGATAATCCCCAAAACCCTATTTGACTTTCAATTATTTTTTATTTTTCATTTTCTATCTTTTATTTTCTATTCTTATTTTTTTATTTCTACACTTATAAGAAAAAATATCTTTTGCTATATAAGCAACCTTCTAAACCACAGAATTTCAGTTTGAGAACGGCTATCGAAAAGCTCGAAACTCATTAGACTAAGTGTAAACATTTTCTTTAACATAAAGATTATCCTCCCAAAAGCCATGCCTACACATTTTTTCAAATATATTATACTGTACTAAGAACTTTTTTAAAAATTATTCTACTATATATGGATATGTATATACATACACATATACATATGTGTGTGTATGTGTATGTGTATATTTCTATATATGGGTGTATACACACACTCACACATACATTTTACAGTCGTAACTGAAGGCTTTAAAAAGGTGCCCTAAATTTACCAAGAACAATTATTTCATATCTATTTTTGATTATTATTATTATTATTATTATTATTATTATTATTATTATTATTATTATTATTATTATTATTTTTAATTATTATTATTATTATTATTAT
>NC_068995.1:39969224-39970172 GCF_001194135.2 Octopus bimaculoides | reverse complement strand
AGTAGTTTTATTTTTATAACGTGCTTTCACTTCACTACCGAGCGTGGCTCTGTGTGCCTTGGGTATGTGCTGTGGTTTGCTGTGATCCTCTTATGGTTACTGTATTGAAAGTGTTTTGTGTAGGATGTGTGCAGTGCCCAGTAGTGCAATTTGCTGTATGTTATATATATTTGTAAGTCCTGGTGTCTTTGTTATGCATTTGTCTGAATATTTTTATTATTATTATTGTTCAGCAGTTTTATTTTTATAACGTGCTTTCACTTCACTACCGAGCGCAGCTCTGTGTGCCTTGGGTATGTGCTGTGGTTTGCTGTGATGCTCTTATGGTTACTGTATTGAAAGTGTTTTGTGTAGGATGTGTGCAGTGCCATTAATATTATTATTATTATTATTATTATTATTATTATTATTATTATTATTATTATTATTATTATTATCATTATTATGTCTCTCAGTAGTGACGTTACATCTAGGTGGAGTGCTGGGATTCAAAAAAATAATATATATTCCAAGATCTTGTGAATAAATCTCTGCATTTTCTTTGCTGAGCTTCTCTTTGAGATTTTATTCATATCAAAATGAAAATAAGGATTCATCATCTGCTGAATATGAAGTAAAAACGAAAAAAATTCACATTGCAGGATGGGGCTGGGGGAGGTTTTAGTGGCTGAGAGAACGTATTGCTTGGCCGAAAACCATAATGTCTCTTCTAATCGGATTAACTGCTTGAATTATAGATTAACAGTTCCGTTGCAACTATGATAAGTTGATTATCAGCTGGCACTTGTTGTAAATCATTCATTTGACTTTCTCCATCAATTAAAACTACTTTAAACTCCCTCACATATACACACCACTCGATCTTCCAATCACTTTCCTCATGTCACTTTTTTTGTCGTTGTTTCTTTACAGTTTTACTTTCTGTTTTTCCCATTCATTTTACATACA
>NC_068995.1:39967301-39968776 GCF_001194135.2 Octopus bimaculoides | reverse complement strand
GCTTAGCGGTATTTCGTCTACCGCTACGTTCTGAGTTCAAATTCCGCCGAGGTCGACTTTGCCTTTCATCCTTTCGGGGTCGATTAAATAAGTACCAGTTACGCACTGGGGTCGATATAATCGACTTAATCCGTGTTTGTCTGTCCTTGTTTGTTCCCTCTGTGTGTAGCCCCTTGTGGGTAGTAAAGAAATAACACATGCATGAATTTTTTTTCAATTCCTCAGCAAAGCAAGTTATAAGAAATACTACAAGGTGATGCTTTGTACTTTTAACATGCATTTCATTACTTCGGTGTTACGATCTTATCTTCGGGAAATATTCGGTAAAATAATGTTCAATGAGCAGACTTCTATTTTCTGTAGACATTGTGCACATACACATGCGTATCCATCCAGCTATCGATCGATCGATCGATCGACCCATCCATCAATCCATCCATCCATCCATATGTACGTACAAGCATACATACATATACAAGCATATCTGTGTGTATATGTATATTTAATTTTTTTCTATTTTCTTTTCCACTCACTTCTCCCCCTCTGTTCCATCATTTCATTCTACTCTTCAACTTTTTAATTTTTTTACTTACATCGTGACTTTGATTAATTAATTAATTAATTGATTTATTTATTTATTCATTCATTCTTTCATTCAATTATTGATTCATTCTTAGTTTTTTTGCTTCTATATCTCATGTTTTCGATCGTACTTTATCTCCTACGTTACCGTATTTCCCTTTACCTCTTTTTACGTTAACGTATTTTCCATTTCTCTTTCAACGTCACCGTATTTTTCTTTATCTCTTTCCACGTTACAGAATTTTTCTTTACCTTTTTCTACGTTACCGCATACTTTTTATCTCTTTCTACCTTACCGCATTTTTCTTCATCTCTTTCCAAGTTACGGCAATTTTTGCTTATCTCTTTTTACGTTACAGTAATTTTGCTTACCTCTTTGTACCTTACTGCATTTTTCTCTGTCTCTTTCTACGAAACCGCATTTTTCTTTGCTTCTTCCATGTTACCATATTTTGTTTTACCACTTTCTACGTTACCGTATTTTTCTTTTTCTCTTTCTACATTTCCTTAATTTTTTAAATCTATTTCTACGCTTCTGTATTTTTCCTTACCTCTTTCTACGTTACCGTATTTTCCTTATCATTTTGTACGTTGCCGCGTTTTTCTTTATGTATTTCCATGTTACCGCATTTTTGTTTATCTCTTTCTACGTTACGGCATTTTTATTTCTTTGTTTCTTTCCCCCGTTACTGCATTATCGATGGCCTAATAACTGAAGAGATGCCGTCGTGGGTTTTCGCCCCGACATCCGAAACTCGGAGTTTTATCATAGCTACCGAATAATTGTCACATATTATATTTACAGATTAATTCCTCTATTTACATAATATCGAGGTCTCTTTCATTCTTTTGTTGTCTTGCCTTTTCTGTCAATATATATATATATATATATA
>NC_068995.1:39964745-39966591 GCF_001194135.2 Octopus bimaculoides | reverse complement strand
ATATATATATATATATATATATATATATACATATATATATATATACATATATACATATATACGTGCTTATCTACACACACACGCACACACACATACACACTCACACACACTCATACACATCCACACACACTTACACGTATATTCAGATAAATGTTTATGAATGATAGACTTAATCACCCGAAGCCCTGTAGATTCCGGCAATCCAAACTTATTTTAATTTAAATTTGTATATAGATTCCATATTGAAACAACAGGCAGTTACCTTCCACTTTATTATATAATCTAGGACAATAGTTATTATAGTACTACTACCATACAATATTACTCTTTGGTGAATGTTTCATTTAAATTTAGGTCAGGAGAGTACTGACTTGCTAGTGAAGTCTACATTTGCAATTACGGCAGGCTTTCGCTTCACTAATTTTAAATGGCGACTAATCTTCATCAGAGAAGAAGATCAAATATATAAACATTAATGATATCTTTTGACGAGGCAGAAGTTCAGTCAATTTTTATCTTGAGACGTCAGTGGGACAAAGAAAAGATAAGGACAATTGGAAGTCGTTACAATCGATAATAAAAACCCTGCTAACCTGTTCTTGATATTGATTTACAGTGTAACTCCGAGGAACGAACTGGATATACTAAAACGAGTCGTAATATATGGTATTGAGGCGTGTAAACGAAAGAAGGCGAAGAGTACTGATATACATAACAATCAATTTTTAATTAGTATAATAAATGTATTATGGACACTTCATGCATTAAATATATCTTTTGGCAGAAACAAGGACCACATCAACACCAACGATTTCTCTAATGTTTTGCTGTGAGTGTGCGCAGAAATTAGCTCGTGGTTAAATATTATTTTGTTATTCGATGCAAAAACATTTTTGCATCGATACATGTAACTATTCCTCCGAAGCCATATTGACCTCTAAAGCAAATGGTCAGTATTTCTAAGTGCATTTTATTTCAGATTTTATGATGAAGTTTTAAATCCATCATTTCATCTTAACTTCTGTTTTTGCAAACATTTTGTTTTTGTGCTTTACCTAAAATTATAAAGCGAGTCTTATCAATACTGAGATGCAAATATTTGAACGTTTATAATGTAAGATTTAACATTTAAAATAGATAAATATGACGACTAATGTAGCCATAAGATATAAAGGTGGAGATAAAACGACAATTAAAGAGAAGGAGAGACTATATAATAGATAAGAAAGTCAACGGGTAGAAAAAAGTAAGACAAAGAAATATAAAAATTAAAAAAAAAGATTACCCCGCAAAAAAAAAAAAAGAATAAAATTGAAATGAAGAAAAAAATCGGATATGGCATGGGTATGTGGTTAAGAATCTTGCTTTGCAATCACTTTACTGATGCCTCCAGTCAAGAAAATTTTTCAACAGTACAGTAGTGATTATTTATCATTTAAATTTCTTCCTTCTCCTCAGAACTGTTAGTTGCCAATGTTCCTTCTTTACCATCAAACACTGACCAACGTCACTTTGATGTAAAGCATTCTGACAAGAAGGACAAGTCGTTATTATACTTTTTGCAACTGAGCTTCTCTTTCAAAAAGTAAATGCAAACATTCAGCACATTACTCCAGGACCGAAACTTCGAGATCACTGTCTATCAATAATATTCTTGTTTAAGAATAACAAATTTGTAGTCAACAAAAATGTAGAGTAACTCATCAGATTAATGTAACATACGTACATTTATGCGAGTGGCCAGTGTGTGTGTATACATACATACATACATACATACATAGATATATATTATTGATGTGTGTGTGTGTGTGTGTGTGTGTGTGTGTGTGTGTGTGTGTGTGTGTGT
>NC_068995.1:39963218-39964500 GCF_001194135.2 Octopus bimaculoides | reverse complement strand
TATATATATATATATATATATATATATATATATATGTATGTATGTATGTATGTATGTATGTATGTATATGCGCGTACACACACATACGCGCAACATGCACGCATTTATTTGTGCAACAAACGTTTATAGCATTGACACACGCTTACTTTACAAAGATTTATTACATGTATTTCTTTTAATACCTAAACTCCAATATACTGTGTGCAGCATGTTCATGTCCACTGAATGGCCAGTTAATTGAGTTACTGTCTCTATGTGTCATAAAGTCATAGGTGACATTCACTTCCGGTTGGTAAATGGCCGCCGACATACTTGACACAAAAAAACATTAAAAAAGTAAAGTAAAATAAAATATCCGGCGAGAAAATTTACTAGATGTTGACCAATATACTTTTTTTTCATTTTACACTTTTGCTGGTAATTATAGGAGCTAAATTCGTACATATTTTTTTTTTATAGCAAAACCTGCAGTTTATTACTGAACGCATAGGATTTTAAATTTATATTTATTGCTTCTGTTGTGTTTGTTGGTGTTTGTGGTATTTGATCCTGCCTAGTTAAACGCTGGTGTTGTCCATTAGCGATTTTGCTAAGTATAGAGTTTATGACTGGAAACGATGTGCTCATCGTAGAGTGATCCTCCCCGTGATTACAAAGACAAACAGACAGACACACGGACTCCAATCGTAAAACTCTTATAAGATCAGATGTCATTAATGAGAATCAGTTGACGACTTAGCGATTATAATAAACATGGCGTATATATTACATTCTGCGTATAATAAACAATGAAAGAACTGCAATTTTGTGCTGTATCTCGGGACGGTCATTATACCAATAATAAACACACAAACTGGTTACATTTCACTTCTAGATAATGTTATTGGTTAACTATTTAATCAATTAACTAATCGATTATTTGATTAATCGTTCAGTGAATCAATTAATCAGTTAGGTCAGTGCTTCTCAACCATTTTCTACATATAGATCCCTTTGATTCCTATTTTACTCAGGTGAGCCCTCACAGTTATTCAATGTTTAACAAAAAATTCTTATTATATTTTTATAATTAAATATCATTAGGAACTGTATAAGAAAAATTGTTAAAATATTCTGAGTATTGTAGAAGTATAACCAATTTGTATAACCAATCTTATATGGAACACCAAGGTTCATATGGATTTTGGATTTTGGCAGTTGAATAAGTACCCCACAAAGTCTGGACCGGGGTCGATTTGTTCGACACGCACACACACACACACACACACACACACACACACAC
>NC_068995.1:39958419-39962986 GCF_001194135.2 Octopus bimaculoides | reverse complement strand
ATATATATATATATATATATATATATATATATATATGTATGTATATATATATATACATGTGTGTGCATGTGTGCTTGCAGATATCTGTTCATACATATATATTATTCATAAACACAATGATGCTTACACACATTTGCACACACACACACTTACATAGATGTGTGTATGCGTGCGTGTGTGTATGTATGTATATAACTCCAAATCGTGGAGAGGCACACACACACACCGAACTGTGCGTGCATCTGTATTTGCATATAGCATTTACGCGGGTGTGTGAGGGAGTGTGTGTGTGTATGTGTATCTGTGTGTGCGTGCATATGTGTGTTTATGCGCGGATGTATGACTTATGTTAGTGCACATGTGTTGGTGTGGATCTGTGAAGGGTTGCATGCGAAGCCATTACTCTGCCAAATCTGCAGACATCCAGTGCATGTTGGAAATATTTCAAAATATTTTATCTGACAGCTTTATGGAAAGTTACCACATATCAGTTCCATAGACTCCATAATATGATAACAAATTAAGAAAGGAAGGAGGAAAGAATAAAAGAAGTGAAAAGCAGAATATAGAAAAAGCCCTCACGTGTTTTGTTGTTCTTTTTACGGTTTCTAGTTGGCATTGCATATTGTTGGTGTTTAGTGCAGAGGGCAGAGAGTAGAGAGCAAAGAACCGGGTTTACTATTTGGTACTTTAAGTCTTTTTTGCAGTTCAAATATCGACACTGATTTCCGATCGGACTTTTATATTATAGATGCAGGTATGGCTGTGTGGTTAAAAAGCTCGCTTTTCAAACGCGTGGCTTCGGGTTCAGTTCCACTGCCCAGTACATTGTAGGCAGGTATATTTTACTCTAGACACGGATAGATTGTTTTTTTTTGTGTCAATTTGGTAGACAGAAACTGTGTGGAAGCCTGTCGTCTGTCTGTCTGTCTGTCTGTCTATCTATCTATCTATCTATCTATCTGTCTGTCTGTCTATCTGTCTGTCTGTCTGTCTATCTACCGACATATCTGTCTATCTATCTATCTATCTATCTATCTATCTATCTATCTATCTATCTATCTATCTATTTATCTATCTATCTATCTATCTATCTATCTGTCTGTCTGTCTGTCTGTCTGTCTGTCTGTTCGTTTTTCTTCATGTGTGTGTATTTTCGCGGCTCTGTGTGCGTGTGTGTGTGTCTTTTCGTGTGTGAGCGCATATTTACATGTGTGTATCGTTGTTTGTCGCCTTACGATTTGACAACTTGCGTTGATTTATTTATGTCACCTTAAACTAGCGGTTCGACAAAAGGTTCCGATAGAATAAGTATAAAAAAACAAAGAAAAGGAAATTAAGTTCAGAGTCAATTTCTTCGTCCAAAACCCTTCAAGGTAGTCTCAGTATGGCCGTAGTCTAGCGATTGAATCAAGTAAAACGTAAAAGAACCAATCTAGTTGTATTTACTGTTTGTGTTGTTCAGTGCAATGTTAGCCTTGAACGGGAGATGTAAACCAATGGATAAAGTGCAGTCGAATCGTGACCATCCCAGCCTTTCTGGTTGTTTTTGCTTCGCACCAGGTACACCACGATTGGAGCAACCTATGATAAAAAGGCACTCCAGCTGCGCTCATCTTGCCTTTTGTTGTTGTTTAGGGCCACACCATTTCTGATTACGCAGGCTGGTCTATGACAAAAGCCATTGTGGCTGTGAACATCCTATTTTTATCTCACAATATTTAGAACTACATTATCCGATCTTGCTGTAAATTTGTTTAAGATTCTACGAACATATCTAAGGCAGACTTGGTTTACATTCCTAGTAAGTTTAATGATCACGTAAAGTTTTCCGTGTACTGGAGGCGTGGATTGGTTTTTGAAAATGACTATGACAAAATAATTTCTGATAATACGTGGGTTACTTTTCACTTATGCAGAAGATAGCCACGCTATAATATAAACATTAACAATACCACATACTTAACGCATGTGAGCTGTTTAAACTCTGGAAGTCGAAGGTTTTCGTCCGGGAAAAATCACTTAAAGGCTAGTGTATAAACTATTATTATTTGCTGATTTTCAATCACTGAATGCCCTAGATGGCTGCTGCTGTTCATTGTTTAGTTTAGTTGATATAAGAAAGGACTTCCCCTCCCACAAAAAGCGTGCTACGATGTGGGTTAAATTATTCTGAATATTCTCTCGGAGCATCAATGCAGAACGGCTCAACTGGAGGTAGCGATACTGCTGGAAGATGCTGAAATCGGTATGATTTGCAACCGACATATGATGAAGGGAATGCTCCACCGTGCAAGCTGAATGTAAACTATGATAAAAGTACATATACATACATAGGCACACAGAAGAAGGAGAAAAGGAGGAAGAAATGCAAATAGATGGTGGGAGAGAGTGGGAGACAGTGGGAGATGGGAGAATAGAAAGAAAACGGTAAATAAAAAGGAGAGGAAAAAAGACAGTGGAGAAAGACAGGGAGAGAAAAAATAGACAGTCAAACAGGGGAAGAAAGAGAGAGAAAATTACGAAATAGAGCGAGTAAAATAGAAAGAGAGAGGGGCAGAGAAAGAGAGAGGAGGGAGTAGAGGGAGAGAGAGAAAGCTTGTAGCCGTCAAAGTATAAAATATTGTCTTCCATGGTTGTTTGAATAACGAATGGGTTGTGTATTCTTTTTCTTTTGTGCAGTTGTTATATTGGTGGAATGAAGCGAAATATTACTGCATTTCTTTCCATAGCGAACCACAGGCTACCGACACAAACTCAAGTGGACAGAGAATAAAAAATCAATACGCTCTGTTTGCAACTCGAACCTCTGATCAAGTAACATCAAGAAGCAGATGCTTAAGGGTCTCTATCCTTCAGTTGATAGGATGAAGCACATTTCTAGAGATTATTAATGTATCTTTTTTTTTTCTTTTTTTTTCCCCTTTCAACTTTTCTCGGTGTTTTTTATTTATTTTTGTTTAGTTTTTGTTTCACTGTCTGACACAGAACCTCCGCATTCATCTCGTATTTGACGCCATTGTTGGTCGGCTTTCAAAACCCGATGGAAAAAGGAAGGAAATAATAACAAAAATAATAATAATAATAATAAAAGCTTCATCATGCATGCCGGATTCATTACCGAGCAGAATACTCCAACAACCAGCTGCTCTCTTGTACACATACACGCACAAACATATATTCATGCATACATATATAAATCTATGTACGGTTTTCCACGCGCATATATATATATATATATATATATATATATATATACGCACACACATATATATATATATATATATGCATATATGTACATATATGTATATACATGCATATATATATATATATATATATATATATATATATATATATATATATATATATATAAAAATGTATATCTATCTATCTATCTATCTATCTATCTATCTATCTATCTATCTATCTATCAATCTGTGTGTGCCTGTATGTGTGTATGTACATATACATGCATACACATACGTACAGTCGTACTAGCCTTCTGTCTTCAAAAAGAGGAATCAGCGTTTCGATGTTGAACTGTCTGATTTTTATTGAAAGTTGATCGATAGAGTCTACAGAGTGACCGGTCGCCATCTTGTTTTATTGAAGACTACTCCACTTCTTGATCTCCTTACCTCTCTACTTTCACTTTTGCTCTTTATATATCTTTTCCTCCATTTTCCGTTTTCTTTTAATTTTCTTTTCTCTTTTCTTTCTTTCTTTCTTTCTTTCTTTCTTTTTTTCTTTCTTTGCCTCCGACTGGTTATTTTGCAGCGATTGTCGTTCCTAGTTTAAGCAGATGGCCAGTAAATGCTTTCTACTTCAATGCAGCATTGTGTACTCGTGTACGTCTCTGAGATGGCGTGTTGGTGTCTCTCTGTGATGATGTATGCGGCTTTGTGCTTGTGTGTATGTCAATCAGTAACAGTGTGTAATAGGTCTTTCTTTCTGTGCTGATAAGTATGTATGTATGTATGTATGTATGTAATGGGCATGCATTCGCGTGTGTTGGTTAAAAAGGGTAGAATAAAAATATCTACGTAGGTCTTGAAATCATATTTCCACTTAGAATAGTGAGATACATCAATGGTTTCATACAAAACTAACGAGATTAATAATAATGATGCTGCTGCTGTTGATGGTGATAATAATAATAATAATAATAATAATAATAATAATAATAATAATAATAATAATCATAATCATAATAATAATACATCCAATTATCAAAGCTTATAATTTGCGGAAAGAGACCTTGTGAGACCTCTGACAACAGGCTGCTGACTGCTCTTGCAGAACTAACCGGAGCAAACAAGGCCAAGTGCTCTGAGAAGTATAACAATAATGATAGTAGTAGTAGTAGTAGTAGTAGTAGTAGTAGTAGTAGTAGTAGTAGTAGCAGCAGCAGCAGTAGTAGTATGAATAGTAGCTGTAGTTGTTGTTGTTGGCACTCCGTCGCTTACAACGTCGAGGGTTCCAGTTGATCCGATCAATGGAACAGCCTGCTCGTGAAATTAACGTGCAAGTGGCTGAGCACTCCACAGACACGTGTACCCTTAACGTA
>NC_068995.1:39949187-39956540 GCF_001194135.2 Octopus bimaculoides | reverse complement strand
AATAATAATAATAAAAACAACAACAACAACAACAATAATAATAATAATAATAATAATAATAATAATAATAATAATAATAATAATAATAATAATAATATCTGTGATGTTGATGTTTTTGTTGCTGTTGCTGCTGCTGTTGCTGTTGTTGTTCATCATCATCATCATCATCATCATCATCATCATCATCATCATCAACTTCTTCTTCTTCTTCTTTTTCTTCTTCTTCTTCTTCTTAATAATAGTAGTAGTAGTAGTAGTAGTAGTAGTAGTAGTAGTAGTAGTAGTAGTAGTAGTAGTAGTAGTAGTAGTATTGAACAGTAACCTATGGCACTTCGTTGGAATGGAGAGTGGAAACAGCGGAATTGATAATGTATTGATTCTTCTAGCAACTTATATTGGTCTTTCAGATGATTCTCTCTGCCTCTGGGCTAAGTAGCCTTGATTTTTATGCGCTTCACACACTCCATCTAGCGGTGAGAAATAACAATCTACATTTTCTGGACGATAAAATATCTCATCTAATGCAATAACACCAAAGTTAAACGTCGACATTATGAAGCCCGAAGGCTGTTGGGGACACTTTCGTTATTCACCGGTGTTATATATGATAGAAAATATGTATCACTATCAATGTAATACTGTTCCTTAGGATAGATTCCAAGATAGTATTACTGTCGTTTAGCTCCAGGTCAGCCTCATGATCTAGCAGCCCTATTTATTATCAAAGACGTTCTGCTGTAACGATTTGTATTATTTTATTATTTTCTTTAAGTTGACACACGAATAAAATAAAATAAAGTAAAATAATATAAAATAAAATAAAATATGCACATACTGTCCATTATTTAAAATGGTACTCTTTTCCTCTTTTACTTGTTTCAATCATTTAACTGCGGCCATGCTGGAGCACCGCCTTTAGTCGAGCAAATCGACCCCGGGACTTATTCTTTGGAAGCCTAGTACTTATTCTATCGGTCTCTTTTGCCGAAGTTACGGGGACGTAAACACACCAGCATCGGGACAAACACAGACACACAAACATACAGACACACAAACATATATATATATATATATATATATATATATATATATACATATATACGACGGGCTTCTTTCAGTTTCCGTCTACGAAATCCACTCGCAAGGCTTTGGTCGACCCGAGGCTATAGTAGAAGACACTTGCCCAAGGTGCCACACAGTGGGACTGAACCCAGAACCATGTGGTTGGTAAGCAAGCTACTTACCACACAGCCACTCCCACGCCTAGGGCATGATTTTAAGAATTAAGTAGCTACATTTTGTATAAGGAATGTCAAATTGAATATTTTCTTGTAAGTTACTGAGATGGCTTTTAATGATGCAGTGAAAGTTATGAAGCTTATCCTCTTCGTTGGCATTGCCTGATTTGGTTCAATTTTCTAAACTAACGTAGTTTTGCATGCTAATTACGAAAAATCACATTAAGTTTTTGATATACAAATTAATAATATAAAGTGACAGAGCTCTGAGAGTGAAATTTTTACTAATTTTAATCAGTTGGGAGCCTCTGTTAATGTCATAGCTGAAGTCATAATTTCTGTGTTGACGATAAGAAAGTGAAAGCATTACAAAAGGTTAATAAGATCCACTATCATTATTGCAGGATTTTGAATGTATAAACTAGTGTAATAGGGCTCGTTATTTTTAAGCAGCTTCATCGATGCTGGTTCTGTTGTTGCCTTCACAAGTATTTAATTGAATTAGACATCTGTGTATCATGCGTAATTTATACACTGTCGATAGGCCAGTTGCTGCAGTATTTGTTCTGAGATAACATATATTTATGGATTTGCTGTGTTAAAAAATAATAAATATAGGAGAGTGTTGTGATGAGAGTTACGACCCCCACTTGCGAGGGGTAGACTGGTTCGAGTAAAGTATAAATAGTAACTATCCGAGTGAGTTCAGAGTTTAGAGTTCGGAGTCGAGTGAAGTTCGTGTTAGTTCGCAGTGAAATCGGAAGTAGTCGGTTGGTTAGTTCACAAAGAATATTGATTGTTTGTTCGTAAAGATATTTGCTAGTTCGTTACATTGTTTTTACTGTCTTCTGGTTATCTTATTTAGTAACAAATTAAGTTACAATAGAAAGGAAGAGAGAGAGGAAGAAAGAAAGGAGAGACAGAAAGAGAGTGAGAGGGACAGAGAGAAAAAGAGAGAAAGGAAGGAAGAGAAAGAGAGAAAAAGGGAAAGAGAGAAAGAGAGAGACAAAAATTGGTCTCAGTAGGCTAGCGAGAGAACCAGATGGTAGACAGCAATTAAAACTAGAGATAATCTCGTATCAATTAACGAGAAACCCTGTACAGTTACTCGGTATGCTAGAAACAGAGGTAGATATCCACCTAAAAAGAACTGCTGTTTGTTGTTACTTCTCGACATTCTTGTTTCAGAAAACTTCTATGGTGTTTAAGGAATGATTTGGCTGCTTCTGAAACCTAGTTGAAACATGAAATAGATAAGTACGACTTCTGATATGTTGATAATGGAAGCTTCCAAATTGCTAAATTTAATAAAACTTTAGCTCCTTAAAGGTTTGTAATATTTTTTATTAAGTTATGTATAAATGAATGGGATTTTCATAGTTAGCATGCGAAACTATATCACTTAAGAAAACTTGAACCAAATTGGACAATGCGAACGGAGAGGAAAAATCCAAGTTACTTGTTAGTCTTATGGTCATTCATTTCATTTTGATACTCTGTTGTGGTCGCTCACCTCTGCTAAAAATAGCAGCAAATTCTTCTAAAAATCATGTCCACAGTCTATGAAAATGAAACACTGGATAGTGTTATCTTGAGTTCCTTGCATATTAGGAAAATAAGGTGTAGTTACAGATAGAATTCGCTTGCCTATAGGTATGTTCAATCTCATGTCACATAGGACTGAACAACAACAACAACAACAGCAGCAGTAGCAACATCAACTAACAACAAGCTGCTGTTGAGACATCGTTTGAATGTATGGAATTGGTCTGTCAGAGAAACGAGTACCCTGCGCAAAAGTTCGATGTGATTCGGGGTCTCAGCGGTCTGTCGGTCGTCTGGACTCTGATTTAGGCGACAAAAAGTTTTTTATAGGGACACGGGATTGAATTTTAGAATATTCGAGAAAGCCATATCACACCACAGCTTCCTGTTGATTGGTTAATTTATAAATCAATCACGTGAAATCGTGGTGGCTCACTCATGACACCTAACCGAATATCTAGCGTTCAGAGTTCAAATACTCGCTACATCATGTATCACAGGCGTATACTCTAAAAATATCCCCTAAATGTTCCTCGAGAGCAACAACAGCTGCCCAACAACAGCAACAACAACAACCCTGCTCTCATCTACCTGCATCGGTGCTATATTTTATCGACCTTGGAAGGGTGAAAGACAGCTTTTTTCCTCTTTATCGATTCTACCAATCCAACATCTTTAATTTTTTCATGATAGCAGCAGCAACAAGCAACAACGAAAAGGTAGCTAAACTATGGCATGCCATAATAACCTCTTGTGAACATGTTTTTGAATAATAGAGAGAGAAAGAGAGAGAGAGAGAGAGAGAGAGAGAGAGAGAGAGAGAAAGAGAGAGAGAGAGAGAGAGAGAGCGAGAGCGCGCGCGATATATATAGAGAGAGAGCAATAGAGAGAGAGACAAAGGAAAGGAAGAGAGCGTGGGAGATATGGAGCAACAAACGTATATAGTCAGAAATATTTTGATCGAGATTAAACGAGAAAGATTGTACCAATGAGAAGAAGGGGAAGAACAAGAAGTAAAAGTTATTACTCAGAGAGATAGTAGGAGTAATAGTAGCAGATAGTAGGAGTGAACAAGTGTGTGAAAGTATTTGGTTATAGTATCTTGTATATACATCAAAAGTGATTGATACAATCTGCAGTTTTGATATAACTTTGAAGTTGCTGAAACAGCATAGTGAAAAAGTCAACAAAATTACAATGTTCATATATTCATAAATGTATGCTAAATGTAGAACGTTTTAAAAAAGTTCTTCATTGAAATGTATAATTTATTAACTTTTTATGTGTCCAGCAACAGTTTTCAGTCTACATGTTATCATTATATCAACTCTGCATTAAAGGAGAAAAAAGGTTTAAGATAGTGTCTTATTTCTTACAACACTAAACCAAAAAAAACACAAAAAACCCCCCAAACAAACAAAGTAATTGAACTGCCGCGAACAAATTGATTTCTAATATAAATTTGAGCACTGGAGACAGGTAACTCTACACGTCTCGTTTCTCTGTTGTCCCATCTGCAAGAAATGTTTATAAAGTCGTAAAACGTCAAATTTAGCTTTATTTATCGTGTGTTGTGTCGTATCGACGATTCCAAAAGAAGATGAAATAGTGTTCTACATGGCTGTCAACGAATAGTACCTTTAAGATATTTATACTGTGTAAACAATGTATTAAATGTTTATACTCTGTACACATTTACGCTTTGATGTAAATTTTATACTTTCAAATTCGCCTCAAATTAACTTAATCTAGAAGGGATTGTCTCAGATTTGATATTCAGATTTGGCGTTACTCTCTATACTCCCTCAAGAATTTCGTTAGCGCTTCGTCATTGCCTACGGCATTCCTTGCTTTTTTTAACGCTCACTTGAAAGTATTAATGAATCTTTCTACCTGCCTATTTGACCTCAGGAGGTAGGGCAGGTTAAAAATATGCTTTATCGCATGTATTTTGCAGAAACTTTTGAATTCAATACCCGTAGATTGAGTTTCATTATCTGTTGCCAACGTCTCTGGAACACCGTATCGGGCAAATATTTCATAAGGAACTTTATTGTTGTCTTTGCGGTTGGTTTATTGCCCCTGCATATCTTTGGCCACTTTGTACCGTTATCAACAACGATCAGATACTATGCGCCGTTCACTGGTCCAGCCTAGTCGATATGTATCCTGGACCACATACTTTCCATCACACAGACTTTCCATCACACAGCCTCTACATGATTTTACACAATCTTCAATGTCCCGGTCCATTGTCGGCCAATATACATAGTGTATATGTGTGTGCGCGCGCGCGTATGTGTGTGTGTGTGTGTGTGTGTCCCTCATCATCGCTTGACAACCGATGTTGATGTGTTTACCTCCCCGTAACTTAACGGTTCGGCAAAAGAAACCGATATAATAAGTACTAGGCTTACAAAGAATAAGTTCTGGAGTTGATTTGTTCGACTAAAAAGCAGTGCTCCAGCATGGCCGCACTCAAAATAACTGAAGAAAGTAAAAGAGTAAAAGAGTAAGAGTTCCCAGTACGAAAGTCAAATGTAAAAAATTCTGAAGTCCTTTCAGCAGAAAGTAAAATCGATTCCCAGATCAGGAAATTTGTAGACGTAAAACTAAACAGAATAAACTCGATATTGGTAGTGAGATTTCAATCATTAACACCGACAAGTGGAAGAAAATAGGGAAACCTGTGTTAAGTAATACAGCAAAAACTGCACGTGGCGTAACGGGTGAACAAACTACACTTTGTAAGCGAAATGTGGAATGTTGTCATAGTTCGATGAAAAACTTGCAAGGCGAAAGTTTTCGTCGTAAATAACGCAACCAATCTGTTTGGTACTGACTAGTTGGAGTTATTTGAGTTATGGGATCTCCCAACGAGCCGGTACTGAAAAAAAATTTCTTTCAGTTTCCATCTACCAAATCCACTCACATGGCTTTGGTCGGCCAGAAGAGATGCCACGCTGATGGACTGAACACGGAATGACAACTGTAACATTTTTGGTTTTTAAAACGTCAGTCTTTTCTAAAACGTAGGCCTCCACATCTGTAACATGGATTATGATCTAGCAATCTTCTTTTGGTTATACTGTCTCGGTCGACATATCTGTATTTTCACGAAATTCTTTTCCTGAGTTTTGTTTACATCATGTTTCAGGTTCACCATCCTTTGACACTCTTCTGCAACAGTCTGCAGGGTTAAATCATTGTTCGCTTGTTCAAGTTTTGAAAGAATTCTTGCTCGTATTTCTGTATCTTCATTTGCTATAAGGACTTGTACAGAAATCAGGCACTTAAACATCCGTTGACTGTTCCTGCATAGGTAATAAAGTCATCGTCCTCTCCTTTAGGTACATTCCAACACTTCATTCGAGTGTTAAATATAAAAGTCTTATCACCGAACATGTTAGACAGTCAGTCAATTATTTCCTGAAAACAATATGAAATTACAGAATCGTCCATGCTCAGACGGAGCTAATTTACATAATAGTAACCCTACTTTTTCTTCGGCCGACCATGTTTTGCAATCTTCCTTAAAAGTACCTTCTGCAGTACGATGCTACAGTTATACCCTCCTGTGGGTTATGACCAAATTCTCTTATGGACTGGTGAAAGCGAACGTACATAATTTTAGGATTTCTTTGCGTATAGCTCCAATAATTGTTTTTGTTGTATTTGTTACTGTAAGGGCAAGAGAGGAAATGAGAACAAGTGAAATAGATAGATTGGTAGATAAATTCAAATATCAAGAAATACATGATTGTTGACATCAATGTCTATTCTTTCTATCAAATCACGCGCAAAATTATGCTAAATTATGCAATTTGTATGTTGGTCAACAAACCCCCACTTCAACGGTTTCTTTGAATCTAGTAACACATTCGTTTTACCTTAAACACATTCAAGTCCATCAAATCTGGTACTGTAATTATCACCAGTGAAGGCAATACAACTCTCGCTTATGCCATGTTTGGTAAGAAGTCTCCATTATAAATTCATCTATTTCATTTGGTGTCTTTCAAACGTAAACTAAATTTGATTGAAATCCACCGTTTCCTTACATGAAGTGTTAAATGACTATAGAAAATTATAGTGTTGCATCCACCTACATCAAGACCATGATAATGAATTATAATTTCTTTTAAATTCATCTTAATACTTGATCAACTAAGTGCAGTACAATTACTGAATTCACAGTAGTCTAAACTTTGAACTCTAAATAACTAAATTTCTCCGCCATACGTCTCACTGTCCGTCTTCTTACCTACCTCTCTAATTCTATATCTGAATGACAAAGACAGCTACTGTTTTTGCTAGCAATTCTTAGCGGAGAAAGCAATGGTATTTTAGAAACAGAAGTATATTTTATGTTATCTTCATTCAATCTCTAAAAATAGCCTGAAAAACAAAAGCCTTATCTGATTATAATCGTACTTCTGTTATTAGTTCGGGTTAAATACGATAAACATAAAGTGTATCTCACTTCAAACAGCTTTCAGGAAGAACAAGAAAACAAAACAAATGAAAACCAGCACACATATGTATATACATACATGCATACACACATATA
>NC_068995.1:39942013-39947996 GCF_001194135.2 Octopus bimaculoides | reverse complement strand
TTACACACAAAAAGTGTATACATTGTATTATAGTTAAAGCTGATTATATTCTAGCCATAGTTTTGTTTATTGTTCGTGTAACATCTGACGATTGGTGGTTCTTTATGACCTGGAAGTTTCTGCCTTTTCCTTTTTTTCTGTAATGGAAAAGTAGCTAACTTTGGCTATGATATTAAATATTTATTCTACTTAATGTACCGAGTGCACTTTACTTCGTTCGTAATGGTATTAGTAAATATAATATACTATAATATATATTATTCATACACACGCACACACACAAACACACACACACACACACACGCGCGCGCACACACAAAGTTAAATAAGTTTCGGGTAAAAACTTGGTAGCATGCTATGCAAAGTTCATCCACATTTATAGGCTACCTGGTGTCATTATAAAGGGGAACTGCTCTTGTAACTGAAACTACATCAGAAATGACTATTTCATGCTGATGCAAGATAATGATTCTAAACATACTTCTAAGCTATACTAAAGCTATTTACAGAAGAAAATAGATGAAAATAAGTCGACTGTAATGGAAGGCCAGTTCACCCCCCCCCCCCCGATTGAAATCCCATCGAAGTTTTACTATCTTTATGCGCCAGAATCTTCTTGAAGCAATTTGTAAATGGACAAATGTTAAGGTCAGGTTGTTTACACAGATAGATAAAAGGAAATTGACCCCTCTGAACTGAAAAAAATTATTGGATTGATTATTCTTACAAGTGTTTATAAATCTAAACATGAAAATGTCACACAGTTGTGGAGACAAGAAGATGGCCGCCCAATATTCAACGAAATTATGATCCGTGGAAGATTTCAACAGATTTTGCAAGTATTACGTTTTGATGATGCTGGTGCAAGAAGAAAAAGAGAAGTGGTGATAAATTGGAGCCCATAAGATGAGTATTTGAAGTGTGGAATCAGAATTTGCAAGATGGATATGTTCCAAGTTCATGCATGAAAGTTGATGAACAATTAGTTTCATTCAGAGGGCACTGCCCATTCTGGGTATGTATTCCTTCCAAACCAGGGAAATATGGAATTAAAATTTGGGCGATATGCGACAGTGAAACACCTTATGCCTGGAAAATGCAAATCTATACTGGAAAAGAACCAGTAAAAGGAGAGAGACAAATAAAGGTTCAAGAGTTGCTGAAGACCTAGTAAAATAACTTGAACATACTGGTCGCAATATAACTTGTGATAATTTGTTTACAATTCTAGGATTGGTTCGAAAGCTGCTGAGCAAGAAAACTACTTTAGTTGGAACAATTAGAAAGAAGAGAGTTGAACTTCCAAGTGCTTTCACAAATGGAAAAGAAAGAGAAATTAACAGCAGAATATTTGGATTTCAAAAGGATTCTATGATCCTATCGTATTGTCCCAAGAAAAATTATGTAGTCACACTTATGAGTACAATGCACTCTCAGCCTTTAATTAATTCAAAAAGGGCTGAAAAGAAATCTGAAGTTATTACATGTTACAACAAAACACAAAGAGGAGTAGATAGCCAAGATGAGCAGGTAAGGACATACACTTGCAAAAGAATGACTCGAAGATGGCCTATGGTTATATTCTATAACATGATTGTTATATAAGTGCAGTGATTGCTTTCATTGTTGCTAAACAGCTTCACTTGCAGAGTTTCAAGGACATAGGAAGACAGTGCCCGATTCAGTTCGGAAAGGAACTTGCTGGAGTTAATGCTAAACAAGAACATGACAAACAATCTTCTAGTTCCGCTAACATTTCTCAACCAAAGAAGAAAAGGAGACGATCTTCAACCTCATTTGAGAGTCCTCAATCAAAGAAAAAAGGAAGATGTTCTTTGTGTGGCCCCCAAAAAGACAAGAAAAATCGTACTACATGTAAGAATTGTAATATCCATGTTTGTCAAGAACATTCCAATGTTGTCGGCATTCACTGCCATGAAGAGCTGTAATTCTGTATTTTTGCAATTTTTAAAATTCATAATATATTCTGTATTCTTTTTATCAAAATTTGTGAGAAACAGTAATTCTTCATTCGCCTGATAGCATATATTATGTAGTTAAGAAATAGTGGTAGTTTGAATAAAATCTAATTAATAGAAAAATATTGGGGCCATTAGACCCAGTTGGTAATTAATGACATACATTTTCTCTGGTAGACCAAGGGTTAATATATATTACGGTTCAAATTTAAATTTGCATTTATATCAATTAAGGCAGCCACCTCACAGTCTTTAGAACGCCGGTAAAGTAATTTTCGGGATTTGTTCCGGTTCTTTACTCTTTAAGTTCAAATCCCACCGAAGATAACCGTTTCTTTTAACTTTCCGAGGACGGTAAAACAAAGTACCAGTCGAGCATTAGTGAGGTGGGCTTAAAGCGGTGAGGTGGACTTAAGGTGGCGAGCTGGCAGAATCGTTAGCACGCCGGGCACAATGCAGAGTGGCATTTCGTCCATCTTTACGTCGATAAAATAAGGACCAGTTGATCACTGGGGTCGATGTAATCGACTTGCTTTTTTCCCTGAAATTACTGGCCTGGAACCAAAATTTGAAACTGATATTGAGGTGGATTCTAGTACTCTCCTATAAAAACTGTTGGCGCTCTTCTTAAATCAGAAACCATTATCTATATTAACTATCGCAGTAGAATCGGTAGATCATCGGTGGCAATATTTTACAATATTTATATATATTTGCGTTCCTGTTTGGTCTGAGTTCAAATTCTGCCAAGTACGGGCAGCCGTTAGTCGCGAACATATTTGGCTTCGTGACGTGGACCCTACTATTTAAGGGCTTTATGTGTTTGTGTGGTCGCAAGCGGACATACACACACTTTTGAGATCTTAACCCATGATCCCAGCAGAACACTGAGGATGTGGCCGCGGTGAAGGTTTGCACTAGGTAGCACTCTGATGATATTCGTTACCACGGAGCAAAGTGAAATGCAGTACTTAGCATTGCCCAGTCCAGGAATTGAATTCACGAACTTACCATAATAATCGGAATCATTAGACCACGTGCCTATTATTCTAATACTGAAGTTTATAAGAATAAGTACAACCAAAAAATGGTGTACCTAGACCGAAATATGTGGGGTTGTGACTTTCCAAAATCATTAAGAAGCTCGCTTAACAGCTACGAGTTTTGGGAGTCGGCCCAATTGTGCTCCACCTAGGGCAAGCTTCTTTTACTATATTCTCGGATCGACCATTGCTCTGTAAGTGAATTTGGTAGGCGGGAGAAATATTTTCTTTGAAAAGAGAAAATATAGAAGAGAGAGAGAGAGAGAGAGAGAGAGAGAGAGAGAGAGAGAGAGAAACGTCCAGTCCTTTGAACATCCGTTCAGGAAAAGAATGATGGTCACGTGTGAGCAACGAGAGAGAGAGAGAGAGAGAGAGAGAGAGAGAGAGAGAGAGAGAGAGAGAGAGAGAGAGAGAGAGAGAAAAAGAGAGAGAGAGAGAGAAAAAAAGAGAGAGAGAGAGAGAGAGAGAAAGAGGGGTACATATATCTATATTATTTATTATTATTATTATTTAATTGAACGCCACACACCCATTTCAAAGTAAGTTTATCTCCACCTATTTTATGTGACTCTACTCTGTACTGTTTTCTTCCTCCATCCTTCTCTAATTCCATTTTACTCTCCTCCATCTTTCACCGTTTTCTATCCGTCTTTTATCTCTCCCTCTTTCTCTGTTTCTCTTTCTCTCGTTGCTCACACGTGACCATCGTCCACCTTTCCTTTTTGCCCATGACCATCTTCCTTTTCCTGCACGGATGTTCAAAAGACTGGAGGTTTTTGCTCTCTCTTCTATCTTTTCTCTTTTCAAAGAAAATATTTCTCCCAGCATTCACTATTTTCCTTTCGCTCTGGTCTAACGACCTTCCATGTTTTCGTCGGCTTCCTTGTATGACTCCACTCTCCTGTTTTTGTTCCCAACTTTGACCCTCCATGAATCCTATATTTTATTTTAGAATTGATGGGAGCAAATGTCTTTGAAGACTCATATTGCTGAATGCTCGAAATGAGGAGTAGATAGACAGCCGACAACTGATGAAAGATCGTTTCTCTGTGTTTACCTGTCCTGTTTTCTATTTTTCTCTCTCGTTGTTTGCTTATTTGACTCGTTTTTCTACGTATTTACACAGTTGGTGACGTCCTGTACACATATATACATACAAACGTATATATATTATTTTTCATTATTATTATTTAATTGAACGCCACGCATCCATCCATTTACGCTGAATAAACTAATAGCGCACATGAGTGTGTATTCTGGATTAAAGCCTGCGTATCAGCATGAATTAGACTCAATACACCGTTAAGCACAACGATATTCCTATGTGCTATTGATTACGTATGCGCTTACATATGCAAACGAACTCACAGACATTTTTCATCGATACGTATATTTACACACTGACAAATTTATACACACACATCCACACACACACACACGTATTTACGCATATGCAACATGCGCACACACATGTGCACACATATACACTTACACATAAAGACATATATTTTGATGACTTATGGAAAGCCATGTTTGATGATCCCAGTGATGGATTTTTGGATTATTGTCAGAAGCCAACTTTCTGCGTAAGATGGACTAATTAAATGTCACGTGACTCTCTTATTGTCAAACCTAACTACCATAGCAACGTGAAACAGAACGATCATAGAATTAACATGCTGTATGCTAATTTTTTGTTATTGTTGCTGTTGTTATTGTTTTTACTGTTGTTAATTATTTCAATTATTAGTTGCTGTTTATCAATAAAAGTAACAAGACAAACATCAATTTATGTCATTATTGGCAGAATTCAGTTCGATATTTAAGAGATGAGGAATTATTTACATTATTTACATTCGACGGATATTATTCCTAACGAAATTGTCGTTTCTGTCATTCGTTTAACTGTCAAAAGATACTGTTTGTTACTTTTGCTGGTGGTCACAGTTTTACAGAGATTAATGAGAATAAAGGTTTATTGTCTATTAGACACAAACTTTATATTTAAGGCGCAAAGTGACAGAATTGTTTGCGAGCCGGGCAAAATGCTTAGTAGCGCTTCTTCCGGCTTTACGAACTGAGTTCAAATTCCGCCGAAGTCTTATTTACCCCTCATCCTTTCGGGATTAATAAAATATTTACCAGTTGAACACTGAGGGGTCAATGTAATAGACTTAGCGCTTCGCCATATTTGCTGGCCTTGTGCCAAAATTTGAAGCCGAAGGCAGTGTGCTAGCATAATCGTTAGTACCCCAGGCAAAATGCTTAGCGACATTTTGTCCTTCTTTATGATCTGAGTTCAAATTCCGTCGATGTTTTCTTTACCTTTCATCCTTTCGACATCCATAAAATAAGTACCAGTTATATACTGGGATCGATGTCATTGACTAGCTTCTCTCTTGTAAAATGTCAAACCTTGTAGTGTAGTTGAAAGGATTTAAGAACAATGAAGTGACATACATGATGTTGTGACATTCATACTTATTTCAAAGGCAATAAGCAATATAAGATAATTAAAATGATTTTAATCATGAATGACAAGTGTGATGAGTCGATTCATCTTGTATTTATCTTTTGCTCTTTGACTCCCTAAGCTGCTTAGAGGCTGGACAAATTGTGATTTCATGATATTCATGACTTTCTAGAGAGTACTAGATGCGTAAAACGGTATTGAAACTACATCAGAGAGCGAAAGAGGGTGCCTGTTTTCGGTTTTCAACCAGGTGAAAGTAGAAGCTAAATTTTCTCAAACATGTTTTAAGTTGTAGGTTTTTAAATACCGCTTAGAGGGATTCTGTTTAATAATTGCAGGTATGATAATAATATTACATTTTTGACACCCGAACGTACACTTTTTCTCTCTCCATTTATTTGTTAGTATTCCTCTCCCATTCCTATTTCGCTTATTCTCTATATAATACATATATACGTTTGTATATATATATATATATATATATATAT
>NC_068995.1:39938905-39940679 GCF_001194135.2 Octopus bimaculoides | reverse complement strand
ATATATATATATATATATATATATATATAGTAAATCCTTAGATGGAAATTATAAACAATGCATCGGTACGTGCGTTTCCACAATCGTGCGTAGTGATGCAGTAAATGTTTATAAATTCCACCCAAGGATTATTGTTATCACTATATGTATCCTACATTATATTGGTACAGCTCGATGCCACCCCATAAAAGTGGTTCGCTAGTCAGCATCATTAGACTGTGGTCGGCATAGTGGAATAAGAGCTTTATATGCATGCTTAAAACGTTTCTCCGTAAACAAATTATATCTATCTATCTATCTGTCTATTTATCTATCTATCTATCTATCTATCTATCTATCTATCTATCTATCTATCTATCTATATATATATCTATCTATATATATATCTATCTATATATATATCTATCTATCTATCTATCTATATATATATATATATATATATATATATATATATATATATATATATATATATATATATATATATATCCAGTGGAGATATATCTATTATAACTGCAATGATTAGTCAAATAAGAAATACCAACCACATAAACCGATTATGAACAGGATAATTAATGTATTTATCTGTCAGACAAATTACGTATTTATCTATTACACAGGAATAAACTGCTAATGACAAATAAATTTGAAACAGAAGTATTTGGATACCTCCGAACAGCGAGGAAAACATTAATCACCTCCTGATTAACTACTCAAAAATTGTCTAGAGAGTATTATGTACTCCATGATTTTTTTTTAGGAACCAAAATAAATTGCCGTGCTTTGTTATTATTTTTGTAAACCCTTCATGTTGAGTTCGAATCTAAACTAAAGCTTTATTATCTTACCCTCATTGGATTACTATTTTTTTTATCGTTATGTTGGCCTTGATCGAGGTAACCAGTGACCAAGGGCTTTCTAGCCGTGACATATTTTTGGATAAGTTCATGATTCCATGTTTCATCCATTTTGTTAAGGGATTAAAATATGATTCAGAGAAAATTGTCTGCTATTTCTGACTTATCGAACCACTATACAATTATTTCTTTCTTTCTTTCTTTCTAATTTTGGTACTAGGCCAGCAACTTTAGCGGAAGGATCAAGACGAGTACATCGATTCCAGAACTTGACAGGCATTTTATTTTATAGACACCAAAAAGTTAAGAGACAATGTCAGGTTCGGCAATCTTTGGATTCGGAATATAAAGCTAGAAGAAGTGCTACTAACAATTTTTTTCCGGCGCGCTGATGAGTCTGGTAGAAAAAAATTGCTAGACGTTAAAAAAATGAAAAGCGAGGACGACCTCGGTGGCATTTGAGCTCAGAACGTAAAACCGGAAAAAATGCCACAAAGCATTTTGTCCGACTAACGATTCAACCAGCCTGCCATTACAATCAAATATGTAATATCCGATGTTTGTGTATGATAAAACTTTACAGGGTGGTGTGTAATTTCTGTTCTACGTATCATCTCGTTTTGCCTACCCTTCTTGCTCTCGGTGTTAGTTGTGCGTTGTAGAACAGTGATGCTGTCCTAAGTTACTTATGCACCAAAGACTTGCTTCTGTCGGACTAAAGTATAACAGGATCCGTGTTTTTTTTCTCCGTGTTTTTCTCCTTGTCTCCGTATTCTTTCTGTCGAAGAGCGTAGCTCGAAACGTCAAAGACTTTCCGTATTCCCGAACGTCATACTAATACATCCTTTTGTTATTTACACCACCTGTCCTCGTCTGTTGTTGTTTTTTCGTACACTCTCCCATATATATATATATATATA
>NC_068995.1:39935504-39938872 GCF_001194135.2 Octopus bimaculoides | reverse complement strand
TATATACACATACATACCTATGTGCGCATGCGTGCGTGTGCGTGTGTGCGTGAGCTATAATATATTATACAGCATACCTATACATTTATTTCTGTGTGGCATTTCTCTGTGTTACGGTCAGTGAAAAAAATATTTTTCTATAATAGGTGTGTTTATGTCTCCGTCACCGAGCGATTCGGCAAAAGAGACCGATAGAATAAATACTTGGTTTACAAAGAATAAGTCCTGGGATCGATTTTCTCGACTAAAGGCGGAGCTCCAGCATGGCCGCAGTCAAACGACTGAAACAAGTAAAAGAGTAAAAGAGAAAGGGTCGGCTGAAAAGCTCATTGGATGACCAAAGTAATCCCATGGCATACGACCAAATGAGGTTCATTTTTCAACACAGTCTCCCTTGCAGTTCACACACTTCTTCCATCGGTGTTGAAATGCTTGGATTCCAATGATGAAGAGGCTTTCATCACGTGGGTAAAAAAGAAGTCAACAACATCAGATATAACGTCATCATCACAGCGATACTGGTTCCCAGCCACATGTTTTTTCATGTTTTTTTTAACAGATGATAGACAGATGCAGATAAATCAGGAGAATAGGGAGGTTGATCAACCAGTTAAAAGCCACAGTCACATACAACAGCCATTGAACCTAAGGCTTTCCGTGCTAGAGTATTACCTTGATGAAACAAGACCCTTTCGTTAGTTTTCCTGGGCGTTTGGTGTTTGATAGACTTTTGTAACTACCTCAGCAACTTGGTATTGAGCTCTCCATTGATGTTATGGCCTTTTTTAAGATGGTCAATAAATACAATGCCTTTTGCCTCCCAACTAACTGAGGCCATCACCTCTGAGGATGAAAATGGCCTTGGCCTTCTTTGGAGCTGGTGAGGAAGTGTGTTTCCACTGCATGGATTGTCTCTTTGTATCTGGCTCAAAGTGATGAACCCAACACTCATCCTAGGTTACGAAATGGTCAAAGAAACCAGCTAAATCTACGTCAAACAATGCCAGATTTTCCTGTGATGTGATCAGTCTGGTGCGCTTTTGATCAGGTGTCAGAAGAGGTGGCACCCAGTGAGCAAAAACCTTTGTCATGCCAAGTTCATTGTGCAAAATATTCTCAAATCACTTATGAAATATGCTAATATCATGAACTATTTGACTTATTGTCAATCGCTTGTCATCCAGCATCTTGTGATGAACACGATCAATGTTACCTTCGGTGGTGGCAGTTGCAGGACGTCTAGACCTTGGGATATTTTCAATACTCTCCCTTCTTCTAAATTCAGCTGCCCAATTTCACATTCTTGAAAAAGCTGGAGTATCTTCTCCTAATGTAGCAACCGTATCAGCATGAATGTCCTTGGGTGTTAAACCCTTTTTCTGCTGGTACTTGATAACACAACGATGCCAATTTTTGCCTAGTTTCAAGAGAAGTTGCTATTACTTTTGAAGTCTTCTCTGAACAATCAGCTGTCAGTTTACCTTGAAAGAAACAATGCAGTTATTAATAAGGAAAGTTGAAATTATTGCATGCAAGGTTTCACAGCTGAAGCATCACTCTTCATAGTCAGTGCATGAAATTTTCAATTCATTATCTGACTACGAAATTTTCTGCCCACCCTCGTATTCGTGGACAGAAAAAGGGCACATCTGTACGTACGTTTCTCTCCTCGCTCTTTATCTGAGCACGAACATACTGTAGAGAAACATTGTTTACTGTTGTCGTAACACAATGTTAATTGACAAATCTGTAGCTATGTTGTGTAGTACATTATAGTAATGGAACTGCAGCAGCAGTTTTAGTATTAGTATTAGTAGTAGTTGCAGCAGCAGCAGCAGCAGAAGCAGCAGCAGCAGCAGCAAACAGATCCTGAAAGGTCATATATAATGATTTCTTTGCAAGTGTGATATGGTTTTAAACTCCGATTTCAATTCCCAATCAGAGAGTCATTTTCTTCATGTACGTCATCAACAACGGCACGAACGCTGCGTTATCCAAATTTCATAACCTACACCGAACCAATTACATTTAATTACCTCATTGATAGATACCGATAATTGATGCACAATCAAATATTTGATCTCAATATGTCCCAGTAGATCAAATTACTTTGAGACGAGAAGCGTTCAATAATGGCGACAATCGTTGTTTTATTTTACTTGCTTAGAACGGTCACTGAGCATTCTTTTTTGATCATTTATCTAAAACGTGTGTCAGTAATTGGAATTGGTCATGCTGGAACAGAGCATTGATGAGTTTAAGTCGAACAAATCGTCTACAGTACCTATGATGTTTCTTCTTTTTTTTTTTATAAATTCTGGAGTTATTCCAACGGGTTTTTGCCGAACTGCTAAGTTACGGGGTTGTAAACAAACGCATACTGATTGTCTAACAGTGGGATTAAAAAACAGACAGAAACACACACACACACACACACACACACATTCATATATGTGTATGTGTTTTTATAAGCATCGAAACATGTATGGTACAATACAAATAGCATGAGAATTTTTTCGAACGCAGAAACGCCTTTAGAACAGCAGAAATATTGGGTAAACTACCCTTATAAAGCGGAAAAACTTTTCAACAAACAGCCATGGAACTCGAACCCACATTCCTCAAAGACTCCGGCTGAGGGCTTTACCGTTATCGTTGTGATGTATTTGATTTCCCCAACGCTTGACAACTAGTGTTAGTTTCTTTATCTCTATAACATAGCGGTTTGACAATAAGGAACCGATAAATTAGTGTCAGACTTAAAAATAAGCGCTGGTGTCAATTTGTTCGACTACACCCTTCAAGGCGGTAATCCAGTATAGCCACAGTCCAATGACTGAATCAAGTAAAAGATGGAAGATATCTATCTTTCTGTCTGTCTGTCTGTCTATCTATCTATCTATCTATCTATCTATCTATCTATCTATCTATCTATCTATCTATCTATCCACTCACCCAAGATCAAGAAGGTGTTCGAAATCTAGCAGGACGAAAATCTGAAATCACTGACACCATTCTTCTTGTAAAAGTATAATAAATATCTACTCAACAACAACAAAAACAAGTATTCAGTAATTCTTCAGTTTCATGTTAATTAAAATGCTTTTGTTTTTTATATATAATAACTCTACATAAGGACAAACATTGATGTATACATATATCAAGGTAGCGAGCTGGCAGAATGTTTAGCACGTCATACAAGATGCTTACCGTCGTTACGTTCTGAGTTCGAATTTCTCCGAGGTCTACTTTGCCTTTCATCCTTTCGAAATCGGTAAAATAAATACCAGTTGGGCCACTGGGCGGGTTGATGTAATCGACTTACATTCTTCCCCGAAATTGTTGGCTTTATATATATATATATATAT
>NC_068995.1:39933794-39935131 GCF_001194135.2 Octopus bimaculoides | reverse complement strand
ATATATAAGATGGAGGCGGAAATAGCACAGAATTAAATCTAAGACATCTCAGTTTAAGAGGGAATTTAATAAAAGGTTATATAAATAGAAATATTAATATTATCGGTTTCGATGTATTTCATCTTATGAAATATTACGATGGGCTTCTTTCAATCATACATATATGTATGCATAATAACATGAATATATATTTGTGTATGCACTCAAAAACACACACAGATGCACGCACATATACACACACACAGAGGAAGGTGTTTGGTCAGTGTCGACATGGGATTAAACAGTAACAACACCAACAGCAACACCACCGCCAACAACAGCAACAACAAGAACGACAACAATAACAATAACGATTGTAATCAAATTTAGCGGAAAGCCCCGAGCAGCCTTTTCAAAGTAAGTCGACCGACCCTGTTAGCAACAAGATTTTGCAAGTAAATAACTTACAACGCAACCACAACTGACTGATTCTATATCGATCTTAACCACTAACCGAATTATAGCACCTGTCTGCTAGTCTCTATCAATGTGCTATTTTCTATTGCTAGACTACTAGGCTTCCACACTACCACATTGTCAATCTGTTGCTTCACAGGCATAGAAGTAAACAAGCGTACACACACTCACATACACACAGACACACAGACACACACTCACATATATACGAATGCACACACACGTACACACACTCACATACGCACAGACACATATATACAAATACACACACGTACACAAACACACTCATATACACACAGGCACACAGACACACTCACATATATACAAATGCACGCACACGTACACACACTCATATACACACAGGTACACAGACTCACACTCACATTCACATATGTAGGTACACCGATACATTCCCAATATTTTCTTTTATACATACATACAAACATTCATATACACATGCGTACACACACACACACGCGTGCGCACATATATAGGTATGTATATATATATTTATCATAATATTTGTATGTTTGTGTGAGTTGATACATATTATGTAGGTACGTATGCCTGTGACTTTATCCACTCACAAACACAGACACAGACACAGACATACACACACACACACATACATATGTATGCATGTATGTATGTATGTATGTATGTACACACACATATTATATATATATATATATATATATATATATATATATACACACGCATATAACACACGCATATATATTTCCTGCAACAGGCCTTTTATTCCTCTTTCTCTCTTTCACATACACACACTCACTCAGACACACACACACACACACACACTCTCACACACACACTCATACACACACACACACTCTCTCTCACACACACACTCATACACACAC
>NC_068995.1:39932515-39933459 GCF_001194135.2 Octopus bimaculoides | reverse complement strand
TACCGAACCAGTTGTTATCATATGCTATTTCATATACTTTACCTAATTTGCATATTTAAATCTTTTTTCTGCTAAGAATGCAAATGCGTAGTTCAAATTCCGAAATATGTGTTTTGTTCAACGAATACCTACCTACCTACCTACCTACCTACCTACCTACCTACCTACCTACATACCTACCTACCTACCTACCTACCTACCTAATTACCTACCTCCCTGCCTACTTACATGCATACATACATACATACATACATACGTGGGCACACACATATATATATATACATACATGTTTATACATATAAATATGCATGTATATATATGTAAGATGTCATCAAAGTGGTGGAAGATCTGTGTTAGACAGTCCCTCCCACTACGAAAGCTATGCTGGTTGCAATTTAGGAGATGATTTTGTTCCAAGAAGGCTGTTATTTTTTATCTCAACACTCTCTCAAATACTTTGATATGTGAGGTGAGTGGGATTGGAGGTAGTTTACGATTTATTCCCCTTTTTAAAGATAGGAACGACTGACTGGGAGAGAAGGTTTTGAGGGATAAAACCGACATCCAGTGATTTACTCCAGAAATTTGCAAGAGGAGCTGCAAGTTGCTGTCTGCATTCCTACAGCACTCTAGAAGGGAACCTGTCCGGACCCACGGCTGAATCAGGTTTGATTTGGCGTCAAAGGTTATGCCGGAAAGGACATGTTGAGGATTCACAGAAGCAAAACTGCTTGAATCAACTAAATCAGGGTCACCGAAGACAGAGTAGTATTGACTTGCAGGATCTTGCCAAACTTTGGCATCACTGTGAAAGATGTCGTTTCCGTCAACCAGTGGGCCGATAGAGGAAACTGTGGACCTATGTGTTTTTGCAAAGGATTAAATGACGTTAGGATTATTCTTGGTGTTTTCAATACATGTGTATAGATGTACACACATAGTTA
>NC_068995.1:39930360-39932260 GCF_001194135.2 Octopus bimaculoides | reverse complement strand
TGTGTGTGTGTGTGTGTGTGTGTGTGTGTGTGTGTGTGTATGCCTTTGCTTGTGCTTTAATAAATCTACCATTGATTTAGGCATGAAACCAATGGCAGCCTTTTAAACCCACAAGACGTGGCTGTGTAGAAAGCAGCTTGCTTCACAGCTACATGGTTCCAGGATCAGTCGCACTGCGTTTCACCTTCGGCAAGTGTCTTCTACTATAACCTTGGGCTGACCAAAGCCTTGTGAGTTGATTTGCTAGACGGAAACTAAAAGAATATATGTGTGTGTTAGTGTGAGTGTGTGTGTGTGTCAGTGTTTGTTCCAACATCGTCGCTTGACAACCGCTGTTGGTATCTCCCCGAAACTTAACGGTTCGGCAAAAGAGACCGTTAGAGTAAGTCCTGGGGTCGACTTTACTGCATGGCCGCAGTAAAATGACTAAAACGTGCAAAAGAATAAAAGAATATATTAGTTATAAGCAATCGAAGCAGTATTAGTACTGAACAATAATCATTAAATCTAACCTAAGGTGGATATACTTTAAGAACACCATAAAACTGGGATAGTCATCCCGAGAAAGCATCTCATGTAGACGTATAGTGCTAAAAAGCACAGAATTTCAGTAGAAGACAAAAAGAAAATGTCGAGCATCAGCGGTGGAACTGGTAGATCACATGGTTTCAGCATGTATCTGTTCTCAAATATACTTGCCAAATTTCTTCTGTCCTGATGAATAGAAAAACAGTTTCTCATCTTTCACTGGTGTTGCAAATAACTAGCAATATTGATGTCACTATTGCTGTTGTTACTCTTACTCTTGTTTAATCTTACATCAGTTCCGAACCGAGAAATACCTACGAACAAGGCATCCTCATCTTTTCTTCAAGATTACATTATCCAAGCACCCTTCATTCTTTCTTTTTTTTGACGGCAGGGCAATGTGTTATTTGAAGGAGATTTGGTTTTGTTTCTATCTGATTCATCGACTATACAGAGATCCCCTATTGCTGTTATTGTTATTGGTTTGTATCTCTTGACGATGTTCTAGTTATATTTATCAGAATCAACAGTCAGATGCTCACAGTATATCTAGAAGCCGGCTTGCCAACACTCAAGATCCTTCTGTCATGTGCAGGGTGCATACAATTAGCCAGGCTCTTGTTTCCAATCCCTTGTTTGAGGTTGTCAGTCTATAAACGTATTGGAAAAACTGCTTGCTCTTTTCCCTCTCCACATTTACTGTCAGAATGGTTTGGGCAATGATTCAAGGCGATATATGTATATCTTCCTTCTGTTGTCCTTGCTTCTCCTCTTCACTGCTATATCTCTCTCTTACCCTTCCTCCTTGTCTCTCGTCGCTCACCTATGTTCAACTTCCTCCCTTTTCCTCTCTCTACCACTCCTCGTTGTTCACACGTGACCTGTGGTCAGTTCTTCCTTTCTCCATTCGGCCAGCATAAAGGCAACACGAACTGCTATCTCTCTCTGCTCAAGTTCGTCACATCACAGTGTTCAGTATCTCATCTCGTTCGGCCTAACATACCTCAACGTTTGTTTTCCCCTGTGTTGGTTTCTGTTTGCTACTTTGGAATCCTACGCATAGCAGGTTTCACTTAATTTGCTTCGCGGGAAGAGCTATTCTAAGAGCACGTTCTGCCTCATCTTTGAAACGCCTAGTTTAGAATAGAGGCAGCTGATGAAGGAAAAGTTCGATATGTGGCTTTGTTTATGTTCCCGTTGCTTTTTTGTCCACGTTTTTTTTGACGTCCTGTACCCGGATGTGCATCTAAATATACATGTAGATGTAGGTATGTACATATATTTATGTATATATGCATATGCTCACATATCATTTGTATTATATGTATATATATATATATATATATATATATATATATATATATATATATAT
>NC_068995.1:39924423-39930350 GCF_001194135.2 Octopus bimaculoides | reverse complement strand
TAATTACCGTTGTAGTTGTAAACTTTAAAGAATTGTCGTCTGTCTTTACAACCGCCGTTGTTTCGGAGCGGTCACTAGACATTGTTAATGTAATCAATGTGAACAGTTTGCCTTCTTCTTTAAGCATCTGTCAAGTATCAAGTAATTTGTTTTGACTGATTCGCGTTTATTTTATTTGCCGCTATTAGAAGGAAAATATAAAACACGACTCTGTGTTTTTGTGTCTATTTTTCTGTGCGCGTGTGCGTGTGAATATGTGTGTGTGTGTATGTGTGTGGTTGTGTGCGCGTGTGTGTGTGTGTGTGCTTGTTAGTAGGTATGAATGTGTGTTTGTGAGCACGTTTATGAGCACGCATTCACGTGTGAATCGGTGTATGTATATGAATGTGTGTATGTGAGTGAGGGTTGTTGAATCGATTGAAGACTGTTAAATTAATAGCTGGCAGATGACAGATCGAAGAATGGCTCTCGTTCATTGATTTGTGTGTTTACAGGAAGTTCACTTGATGGGAGAATAGTAACAATAATACCAGTACTCTCTGTCATAATCGTAGGCATATTATTATTATTATTATTATTATTATTATGATTATTATTATTATTATTATTATCATCATCATCATCATCATCATCTAAGGCAGCGAGCTGGTATGAGCGTCGGAAGAAATGCTTGCAGTATTTCTTCCAGCTCTGCACATTTTCAGTTCAAATTCTGCCCACGTGCACTTTGCCTTTCATCCGTTCAGGTTCGATTAGATAAATACCATTTGATTACATCGACCACTGGGGTCGATTTAATCGGCTTTCCCCAGCTCCCAAAATATCAGGCCTTGTGCGTATAGCAGAAAGGATTATTATTATTTATCGTTAGCACGCCGGGCAAAATGCTTAGCAGTATTTCATTCGTCTATACGTTCTGATTTCAAATTTCACCTTTGGGGTTCGATGAAATAAGTGCCAGTTAAGCACTGAGCTAGATGTAATCGACTTATCGCCACTCCCCAAATTGCTGGCCTTGTGCCGAAATTTGAAATCATTCTTCTTCTTCTTCTTCTTCTTCTTCTTCTTCTTCTTCTTCTTCTTCTTCTTCTTCTTCTTCTTCTTCTTCTTCTTCTTCTTCTTCTTCTTCTTGAGTGAGAGAGCAGTGCATGCCATGAAAGTGACACTGGGGTAAAATATACGAATCCCAGCGTACCCATCATGACTACCCTTCCGATAGGAATACACCAGACACATGCATCGCAACCATATTTGTGCGACATGGTGATCTCATATCAATATAAACAGCGCATGACCTTGCAGGTGGGGCTCAGTTAGAATTTTCTTCAGGTCGAGTAGCGCATCCCGTTCAAAAGGTTTAAGGATGTTGAACTAATCACCTATGTTTCCAGAGGTGAATTATTCAAACCTCAAAGAATTCCTCTCAACACATGGCTATGGTGCTCCCCCACTACTTCTGCTCGTAATCAGAGATGCACATATCGTCAGCCACTAAGGAACATGCTCAACTAGTTAAGGTGAAACAACTGACAAGCAAATCTGTGGTATTTAGCAAAATATTTGCAGTAGCCCATTATTATTGGCTTATTGGTTAGATGTTGCGCTCACGATCGCTAGATCTTGATTTCAATTCTTAGACTTGGTCGAAACTTTGTTGTTTTGAATAAAACACTTCCTCTCATGTTGCTCTGCGATCACTTCAACACCTGATGCGTGGTACACTGTACATGTTCAGACAACACTGGTTTGAAGGAAATAGTGAGCTAATGCGCGGTACGAACATTTGATCACCAGAAACAAATCGTTAGTGCATGTCGTTCAGCAAAATATGAACGCTGATACATGGTCTTTGACAACTGATTCCATCATTATTATTGTGCAGGGCGGCGAGCTAGTAGAATGGTTAGCATGCTCAACAAAATCTTCAGCGGAATTTCGTCCGTCTTTACGTTCTGATTTCAAATTCCACCGAGATCGCCTTTCCTTTTCATATTTTCGGGGTCGAAAAAATAAGTACCAACAAAGACCTTCAACAGTGGCCCTAATGCGTTGTGAGTGATATGTAACTATTTGGAGTCTGGGTACGTGTTTATTAGCATATCGATTAAAGCACATTCACCACTTGCGCTACCTAATGTCATCCACACTTATGATATAATTTTCACTGGATCTACATCAGGAAATCCGCAGTGTTTGTTGAGTTTGTCATCAATTATATATATATGTGTGTGTGTGCGTGTCTGTGTTTGCTCCCGTTTGACATCTGGTATTGTCTTGCGTATCCGTAACTTAGCAACTTGGCAAAAGAGGAGGATGTTGAGACGTGTCTCACTGTCGGACGCCAGGTCTTGTCCAGGTTAATGTTGATGGTGCTTGTGTCACAAAACGATTAAGAAATATAAATATAAAGAAGGCTTCGATCAATTCATCAGAAACGCGGCAGCCAATAGACTAAATGGTCTCCAACAAAATGAGACGACCATATAGAAGTCTACAAATACTTGTTGAAATACTCCTATGAAGTGAGGAGTTTCGCATGAATCAAATTAGCATATACAATGCTTAGAGAATTCACAAGCCAAGCTCCTTGGTTTGCCTGAATGTACTGAAATCTATGTATTCTCTATTCAGTATATCACTAATGAGGTTTACTTGCATAAATGTATGTAGTGTGGCTTGGACACAAAATCAATTACTAAACGACCTCAGCTAACAGATTTATAAGTGATAAATGCTATTGATGGTACCGGGTTTCCAGCACGTTCACTCTTGCGCTCTTTGTGGATCACTTCGATGTGTACGCATTATTCCGTCGGTTTCAATCGGAGGCAGTACGACAATGTCTCAATACCAAGGCAAAAACGGTTTCCATGAATCCCTGATGATAAGTTGGTTGTCCTGGAAAGGAACAAGGTTGAAATTACAATAAATCACTACCACACGAACTGAGTCCCCAATGTACTTTAGGCAATAATTAAATTAGATCGACAGACATATCTTTGCTGCATTGTATAACACATACAATGCAGTTTGTCTCTGTCACTTCTTTTGTATAACCTAACTCCTCTACAAACTCTATTTCAGGTTGCTGTATCATTAAGAGAATGAGAGACTCATTAACTAGGACTTCAGTCAAGGGAATATCCTGACACTAAATAAATGAATTTCCACTTAAATCCAAATCACTCGTCAAGTATATAATACTACCACCGTTTTCAGCAGTGAATCGCTTAGACTAAAGTGGGTTTCGGCGTTGTGAATTATATAATCATTTCTATTTAGGCGGCAAACTGGCAAAATCGTTGACTTCACCGGGTATAAAATGCTTAGCGGCATTTCGTCCGTCTTTACGTTTTGCGTTTAAATTCCGCCCGTCATCCTTTCGAGGGTCAATAAAATAAGTGTCCGTTGGACATTAGGGTCAATGTTTATCGACTTATCCCTTCCCCTGAAATGTGATGGCCTTGTGCTAAAATTTGAAACTAATAATCATTTCTATTTCTTTTTCTCCTCTCTTCTTGCTCCTCTGATTTGCTGTCTTCACTCCTGTCTCTATCCTTCATCTCTTTATCTTCCTTACTCTCCACTCCTCTGCATCTCATCCATTAATTATAATAAATACAAATAAAATACTTAAATCAGGCAGGATGCCAATCAGGCTTGGATTTTGTTTTTGATTTTGTTTTTGTTTTTATTTTTAGTATTTCCCCCCTTGCCATGAAACTAATGGTACGGTACGCCATTATCATCATTTTATGGACGCATATCTGAGCGAGAAGCTTTTCAATCACGACCTGCAGCGTTGCTTGCAAAGTTATTTTAATCTTCAACAATATCCATTATTTCCGAACTCTTCAGCTTAAAATATCAATGAAGCCAGCTAACTAACAGACCATTATTTTGTTTCATTAACGCAAGAAATTAAAAATACGATCTCATTAAAATATATTTTACAATCTCGAAGTTCGTGTTATGACATACATTGTTTTCCTTTATTTTTATGGATGGCGAAAACGAATTCACTCAAATTGTTTACGATTTGAAAACATGAAAACTTCCAAAAACATGAAAAGATTTTTTTAATGTTTTCTTGTTAATAAAAATACTCTATCTTTAAATTTTAATTTCATAATAAATTTATGTAATTCTTTTTGGGGAGGTGGCATGGATCTCGAAGCAAATAAAGCCATGAATAATAGCTGTGTAAAAATGGAGTTGAAAAAACTTTGGATAAAATAAGTCGAAGGGTACTTGTACGACTAGAACCCAGATTTACTGGGTGCATGACAAGAACTCGACCGTTGGTCTGATGAAATCTTCGGAAACCTCTATCCATTTTAGAAACGTTATTCTTACCAGTGAGAACTGTATATTTTTGACGCCATAAGGATTTACAAGCTTCAAGAGAACATGAAATAATTCAGTGGAATCTCGAAGCTAATAATGCTATAAACAATAGCAGGTAAATTTTCGTTTAAAATTTACTTTTGATATTCCAAAAAACATGATGTACGACAAATTCAATAAACAGATGAAGAAAATGCTCTGCAATTTTTTCTTACGTCTGTTTTCGTTCTGATTGCGAATCTTGCCATGGTCAAATTTAGCTTTCATACATCCGGTGTTGATAAGGTAAACATTATTCTAAGACTGTAGTCGACCTTCGTTGACTACAAACATCACCGCCAAAAAACAAATATGGATGACCTGTGCTCCTGTTTAAAGTGAATATAATAAATAATAGAAAAGGAGGCAAGCTGGTAGAATCATTACCACAGCGGACAAAATGCTTTGTGGTTTTTCTTCCGGCTTGTTCTCCATCAATAGTTTGTTGTTGTTGGCACTCCGTCGCTTACGACGTCGAGGGTTCCAGTTGATCCGATCAACGGAACAGCCTGCTTGTGAAATTAACGTGCAAGTGGCTGAGCACTCCACAGACACGTGTACCCTCGGGGAGATTCAGCGTGACGCAGTGTGACAAAGCTGACTCTTTGAATTAGAGGCACAACAGAAACAGGAAGTAAGAGTGAGAGAAAGTTGTGGTGAAAGAGTACAGTAGGGTTCGCCACCATCCCCTGCCGGAGCCTCGTGGAGCTTTAGGGGTTTTCCCTCAATAAACACTCACAATGCCCAGTCTGGGAATCGAAACCGCGATCCTATGACCGCGAGTCCGCTGCCCTAACCACTGGGCCATTGCGCTTCCACCCATCAATAGTAGAAGGAAACAAATATCCCCCAAAGTGCGTTGGATTACAAAGTCGACAGTCGATATTTTTTACTGTAATTTTTGTTCTACTCTTACTTAAAATATCTTAATTCAAACCCCACATTTGCTGATTTTTGTCTATCATTCGTCCCCGAAGTCGATAAAATAAGTACCATTTACGTTACAGAAATCGATTTGATTCTAAAGAGATTTTGTATCTTTTCTTCAGCCTACTAACTTCTCTGTTTCCCAGCATAAGCTCACCATGAAGTGTTTCGTTGGACATCATACGCTCATTATCCATACGGATGAGATGGTCTGTGCATCACTGTTGAATTTTTTTTTTTCGTAATTATATCTTATTTTATTTTCTGTTTCTTGTACTTATATACGGCACATCGTTATTATTTTATCTTTATTTCTATATTTCGTTGTATATCGGTATTTCATAACTCTAATATAATAGATACATTCCGATAGGGTTCGCTGTGTGCTAAAATGTTTGCTTCCTAACCACATACTTTCGGGATCAGCTTCACTGTATGGCTCCTTGAACAAGTGTTTTCTACTATAGCCTCGGGCCGACCAAAACCTTGTGAGTTGATTTAGTAGACGGAAACTGAAAGAAGCTCGTCGTGTACATATCTGTCTATGCGTGCGTGTGTGTGCGTGTATGTATGTATATAAGTATGTATATATATATATATATATATATATATAT
>NC_068995.1:39922185-39924413 GCF_001194135.2 Octopus bimaculoides | reverse complement strand
ACGGAAACTGAAAGAAGCTCGTCGTGTACATATCTGTCTATGCGTGCGTGTGTGTGCGTGTATGTATGTATATAAGTATGTATGTGTTGTGTCGACGCCTCCAAGCGAAGAAGTAAGATCACCCAAGACATATAAATAGAGGCTTGGGTGGTAGGGCTACCACGGTAGTCTAGCCGCGGTAGGGCTGTTGAGTGACTGTTGAGTAGCTGACGAGGAATAGTTGAGTAGCAGTTGAGTAGAGATCATCCGAAGGTGCTAGATAACAGTAGCTTGAGACATAACAGTATGCATGAATGTATGTATGTATATGTATATAAGTAAGTACAAATGTATGTGTTTATGTGTGTGTCCCACAAGCGCTTGAAAACTGGCGTTATGTACCCGTAATATAACGGTTCGTGAAAAGTCATCGATAAAATAAGTACTAGATCTTTTTTTAAATAAGCTCTTGCGTCGATTTGTTGACCAAAAAGAAAATCTCATTAAGGTGGTGCTCTTGCATGGCTACAGTCAAATGTCTGAAACAAGTTAACGGTATATATATGGAAATACATTTTGTATTCATTTATTGCTTCACTGACGATGATAGAAATATACATGAATATGATCGTATACATGTAAACGTGTATATTTGTGTATATTTGGGTACGTGCATGGGTGTTTGTGTGTGTCACTGTATGCGTGTCTGCATATGACAGAGGAATAGAGAGAGAATATGTGTGTGTGTGTATGTGTGTGTGCGTGTGTATCTCTGTGTGCGTGTATAAGTGTGTGTGTAAGTTTCTATAAACTAAGTCTTTTGTGCACGAGCAAAATAAAATAAGCGAAACATCACTAAGTTACCTTATGTCAAATCTAACTGATGATTCTCGTTAGCAGACGTCACGTGTCTGTTTTTATAACCATTCAAGATGAATCAACCAGCAATATATCATTGTTTATGATGACAAGTTGGATCCTATTAGCAGAAAATGGAAGAATTTTCAGCGCTAATGGTTGGTTTGTTCATAATTTTGATTCATTTTCGTCGCTCTCACTGTCTTAATGAACTACGTATGCATGTATGTATGTATGTATGTATGTATGTATGTATGTATGTATGGATGGATGGATGGATGGATGGATGGATGGCTGGCTGGCTGGCTGGATGGATGGATGGATTGATGACTGTATTGTAAGTGTGCAGACGTATTATATCATGTGTGTATCACTAGATATACAACTGCTACTGTTGAGCTTAGAATTTCACGTAGATTAACATAACCCAGTCTGCTTCTGTGTGTAGCTAGCTAGCCATCTAGCTAGCTATCTAGCTAGCCATCTAGCTAGCTTGATAGATAGATAGATAGATAGATAGATAGATAGATAGATAGATAGATAGATAGATAGATAGAGAGATAGATAGATATGCAGGTAGATAGACAGGCAGACAGAAAGATTGACAGATTGATAGATATAAATGTATACTTTTTACTATATAATTATGTTTGGAGTGTGTGGTGTATAGAAACATACACACACGCACACACGCATATAGGATGAACTCTTCCATCGGTTCGGACGTATAAGGATCCGGAAACCCGCATTTTCTTTGTCAGTCATAATACTCATGTCGAATGTGACATTTGAGTACCGCAAACAAATTGTAAAGAAGCCAGTTGGTGCTGCAAGTACGAGGATTACAGGTCAATGCCGGCGGTATATTTGTAACCGTTTTTTTTTTTGGTCTTATGCCCCTAGAACACATACTTCATCCTAAAGATACATACTACATCCACGAAGGGGTAATAAAGGATTATAGATGCAGACTATGTACTACTTTCCGATCTAATAAGCCAAGCAGAAAACCTATTCTATAGTTTTGAACACTCAGCCAAAAGTATCGGTCTCCATTTCAACTCGACAAAACAGAAGACATCAGCTTAAATCAAAATAGATCAATGAAAACCGTATCTGGCACAACTCTCAACTGTGCGGTAGAATCTACTTTTCTACGTAGCAAAATCTCTAGCTGCGAAAGCGATGCAAACATCTGCATTGGTAAAGCCTGGAGTGCCATCGACAAGTTACCTCTACTGTGAAAATCTAGACTTCCAGACATCATGAGTAAGAGCCTCTTACATGCCACTGTTACCTCTATTGCTGCTCTCTCTCTCTCTCTCTCTCTCTCTCTCTCTCTCTCTCTCTCTCTCTATATATATATATATATATATATATATATATATATA
>NC_068995.1:39914803-39921188 GCF_001194135.2 Octopus bimaculoides | reverse complement strand
GTGTGTGTGTGTGTGTGTGTGTGTGTGTGTGTGTGTGTGTGTGTGTGTGTGTGTGTGTGTGTGCGCGTATATGTATATGTGACAAGAGATTTGCTTCTTATGTGGCTCTCAGTTCAGTGCCACTGTGTGGCACCTTGGGCAAGTGTCTTCTCCTATAGCCTCGGGTCGACCAAAGCCTTGTCAGTGGCTTTGGTAGATGGAAACTGAAAGAAGGCCGTTACAGATAAATGTGTGTGCGCATGTTGTTGTGCTTGTGTTCGTCTTCTGCTTGACGACCGGTGCTGGTTTGTTTACGTCCCCGTACTCTAGCAGTTCGACAAAGAGAACCAGTAGAATAAGTACTAGACGTCAAAATAATAACTGGAGTCAATTTTTCTACTATAATCCCTCAAGGTGGTGCCTCTGCATAGTCGCAGTTCTATAACTAATACAATGTGTGTGTTTGTGTGTATAAGTGTGTGCGCGCGCGTGTGTATAATGTATGTATAAACATGTGTATATATACATGTATGTGTGTGTGTGTGTGTATGTATGTATGTATGTACGTATGTACATATGTATTTATGTGTGTGTGTATACACTCACTGTTCTTATACACTATTTTTGACTTGATGCTTTAGAAATCTTTATTTATGCAGAACAAGAAAAAAAGCTATTTTAATAGAGAAAGATAATCAAAATATCACTGAAGGAAAAAAAAAATGGCATCACAAAACATTTCAGATCATTTAAATTATAATAATAATTGCCTGGAAACTATATAACGATCGCCTGACAACTTTGATAATAAACAGTTTATTTCTAGCTAAATCCCGCCTTTATCCTCGTTCTTAGTCTCAACGCCACCCACAAGGAAAATCGGTAGAACTGAATAATGAAGCAAATGTGAATGAGACAACTTCTGAAGGAAACTTGGCTGAAATGACTTGAAGCAACTGTCAGCTGATTGCTGAAACTTTTGGTGACATTTGATAAATGCCTCTATATCGTGTCATATTTTGAATTGCTGCTGTAGTAAGACTTACATATTAAAATGATGGCTTCTAGCTGGATGTGTGCCCATTGCATAAATACATACCTTATATGTGTGATATCGTATTCATCACACACCATCCATCGTATATGCAATTTCTGACATCCGAGAACATTGTGCTGTTATAGCAGAATAATAAAGACTTGGTTTTCGATTTTCTTTCGTTGGTTTCGATATATTTTGCTTAATTTTATTTATTCCATGTCATTTATTATTCAGAATCCGCTGACACATTTTTTATAATTTCGTACCAATGACTCACAGCGAATAAAATTTAATACCAAATTCTAATAGGATGCAAAATTCGGTCAAAAGCAGAGCGAACAGCTCAACACCACTTTCTCGTTTTTCACTAGCTTCAAGCCATTGGTCGCTCAAATATTAGATGTGATGGGGCTGCAATGTGTGTGTATGTGTGTGTGTGTGGGCGTGCGCGGGTGAATGTGTAAATGTGTATAGGTTTGCGTAAATAAAAAAAACACTCGTTATTTTTGATCGAAGTGTAGGAACATGATTCTAGCAGCCTTTTTCTCGTTCAACATCACGTTTTCTCCGGCTTGAGATTGTGATTAGTATTTTGCTGACGAAAGTTCAGAAAAAGAGGCAAATATTTAAGTCTACGCATGAAGTCTACTTCAGATATATTCACGACTGAAGACTTGTTTTAAACATAGTATTTCTGTCAAATACATAATATACTGTCTGTTTTAATGTTTCGTGTTTAAAATGTATATGAATCTTTGATCATGCAATTCCTTGACTGTTGCATGACATCACTTTTGTACAGATATAGATGTCACAGATTTTTTTTTTTTGTGTGTGTGGAATATCTTGTGGTTGCATGGCTAAACTGTATCATTTCTGCAAATAATTTTTTAAAGGCCATCATTTAGACATTAGGTTAATATAGAGAGAACAAATATAACTTGGACAAAATTTTATATCTTTCTTTTTTTACTTGTTTCAGTCATCGGACTGCAGCCGTTCTGGGGCACCGCCTTGAAGGGTTTTAAGTCAAACAAATCAACCCCAGTACTTTTTTCTGAGGTTAAGTACTTAACCTCAGAAAAGATGGTATATTTTCACTATACGTAAGAATGTGTGGGGAGGTGTATGGGTGGGAGGTGTATGCCTTGGTTTTTGTCGCCCACCACCGCTCAAGATGCGGTGTGGGTTTGTTCGCATTCCGTAACTTGGCGTTTCGGAAAAATTACCGATCGAATAAATACAAGTACTTATATTTATTCGGAAAAATTACCGATCGAATAAATACAAATACTTATATTTATTCGATCGGTAATTTTTCCGAAACGCCAAGTTACGGAATGCGAACAAACCCACACCGCATCTTGAGCGGTGGTGGGCGACAAAAACCAAGGCATACACCTCCCACCCATTCTTACGTATAGTGAAAATATACCATCTTTACCGCAAGTATGATAAATAGGAATAAATAAGAATGAAACAACGAAATTTTAGATGAAATAGCAAGAAAAAAAAATCAAATTAATTCTATTCGAAGTTAAGTCCCTTGGATATTACTGTCACGTATCCTAGGATTCATAAGAACGGTTTTCGGGCTTTAACGTGTAAGTAACCGAGATCAGAAGTCCCAGATCTGAACTGGACGTCAGTCCAGATGAAGGTTACGCATTCACATTCACTGGAGCAACGTGAGGCTAGTTGTTTTGCTTGTAGAACACGACGCACCGTTCGGTCTGGGAATCGAAACCACGATTTAGTGATCGTGAGTGCAACATCATAACCGTTAGGTGTGCAACACGAATTCCAGCTCATAAGTAGGAAATGGGAGAGAGCAATACTTGACTGAAATTTTATTTTATCGACCTCGGCACCACTTTCATAAAATGATTTTTCATAAAAAGTGCAATAAATAAAACTAAAAATAAACATCCTTTTACTCCACTTTGTCTCTTTCTGTCTGTCTGACTGTCTGTCTGTCTGTCTGACTGTCTGTCTGTCTGTTTCTCTCTGTTTCTGTCTTTCTGTATCTATCTCTCTCATCAAACAAAAGAACATGCTTGTGTTGTGTGTTTGTGTATCTGTTTCTGTATATGTGCGTGCGTGTATGTGTGTGTGTGTGTATGTGTGTGTGTGTGTGTGTGTGTATCTGTGTGTGTGTGTGTGTGTTGTGTTGAGTTTGTTCACGAGTCGATGGCATTTGATCCTCAGAGTGCGCTGTCAGTGCTGTGCTGTCAGCGAACAACATTTCTCTGATGAGTATCTGGCGCACTATGGATTTTACATTCAGCCTCGACAGGCTAAACAGTTTACTGTCTGATCTGGTGTGGAGGTAAACCCCTATCAGTTGATGTCCCAAGTTCGTGTTTCAGCATGACTGTGAAGAAGATGCCAAACAGAGTAGTGGAAAGCACATAGCCCTGCTTCACGTTGCTACATATGTTGAATGCCTCCGAAGACGAACCATCAAATTGAACGACGTTTTTCATATCTGCGTGAAAAGACTGGACAATCCTGAAGAGTCTTGGAGGACAGCCAGTCTTGGCAAGGATTTTGAACAGGTCGTCTATACTGATTAGATCGAAAGCCTTTGTGAGGTCGATGAAGGCGATGAAATGTGGTTGCCTTTGCTTTCGGCACTTGTTCTGTAGCTGTTGAGTTGAGAAAATCAGGTCGATGGGGGAACGTTCTGATCTGAAACCCCACCGAGATTCGGGGCATACCCTCACAGGGATTTTCTGTAGTCTGTTTAGGACCACGCGCACAAAGACCTTCCAACGATGCTCAACAGCGAGATGCTTCGGGAATTATTACAGTCGTTTCTGTCTCCTTTGTTCTTGTATAGAGAGACAATGTTGCAGTCATTCATGTCTTATATGTGTGTGTGTGTGTGTGTGTGTGTGAGTGTGCGTTTGTGTGTGTGTGTGTTTGTGTGTGTGTGAGTGTGTGTGTGCTTAAGTATGAGTGTGTTTATGTATGTATATATATGTATAAATATAGATGTATATATATATATATGTGTGTGTGTGTGTATATGCATATGTGTGTGTATATGCATATGTATATATATGTGTGTGTGCATGTGTGTATATATGCATATGTATATGTATATGTATAAATATATACATGTGAGTGTGTGTATTTTTCTCCATTTACATATCTAGTCAATAGGTTAAATATGTTACATCATTCCATGATAATGTGTGGACTGAAATTCCCATTGACAGGCCGCTGATATCAAGTAAAAATGTGCAACACGGTATGCAAATTAGTAGCACCAATTCTCTGCGGTTACTGGGTTTGTTAAGTTTATAAACACCTCGGTTTGAATACCTAACAAGATGAGGAAATCGATTAACAATGTTCATCAATTTTCTTTTTAATCTAATCGAGAAATAATTAAATTTGCCCTGTTTATATATCTAGTACATAGATCATATATATATAAACATGTATTATATATATATATATATATATATATACGTATATTATGTTTATATATATATATATGTTTAAATTCATATATATGTATGTGTGTGTGTGTGGAGATCGTCTCTGAATAAAAAATACAGGGTGGTTATTGTTAGAAAGTCTTTAATCATTGAATAACGAGTTCATGTTAGGTTCATTTGAGCATGTAGTTTAATTTTTGTTAGCCGTCTTTCAATGCTCAAGCTACAGACACACCGGAAGATCAGTTTTCATTTTTCTCTCACTCGAAAACGTTGCTCGGCAGTTTCCATCATTTCTAACTTGTTATTATTCTTTACACGTTATATGACGAAGCCGCCGCCATGTTTTCTTTCTTTTTCCTTTTCTTAGTTGCTATATAACGAAGCCAGCAAAAGGAGGGAAAAAAAAGGGTTAAATGAATGTTTGAAATAATAAATATCCATTTTAATGATTTTTTGTTTTCTATCAGGAGTTGATATTGTCAATGCTACTATCATATTTGCTATCACTACTACTTGAAAAATCTCTCGTTCTTGTAAGGAATAAAGAACTCCTAGATGACACTTATTTATCTCTAGCCAATGAGATTCAGTGAAGGAACGCAAAGATAGCATTTGTGAGATGTCACTGAACATAGAATGGAATGAAGAAAGATATTTTTATTCATAAAATATTATTGGAAGAAAATCTTAAATGAAAGATTTGAAAAGAAATGTTAACATCTTTTCAGAACAATATTGATTGCAAATTTTGGCACAAGGCCAGTAATTCTAAAGGAGGGGTAAGTCGATTACGTCGACCCCAGTGCCCAATTGGAGCTTATTTTATCAACCCCGAAAAGATGAAATACAAAGTCGACCTCGGCGGAATTTGAACCCACAACATAAGGACAGGTAAAATGCTTAGCAGCATTTTACCCGTCACGTTAACGATTCTGCCAGCACGCCGCCTTATTTCAGAATAATATTGGTTCACATTTTGGCACAAAACCAGCACTTTCAGTGAGTAATTCAACTAGCACTTATGTTATCAACCCAGAAAGGATGAAATGCAATGTCGACCTCGGCGGAATTTGAACTCAGAACGTAATGACCAAATGCTGCTGAGCATTCTGCCTGGCGTGCTAATGATTCTGCCAGGCTGCCACCTTATCTCAGCATAATATTGAATATTATTTTACATTCGGATTTATAATTGAACAATATATTACAAAATAAACTTAAGTTTGTTACATATACAGCTAAACTGTCACTGTAGCCAACGTTTTAAGCTCTCTTGTAGTCAGCTAGGTGTATAACATGGTTTTAAAAGTAGACAATACACTACTGTATAGAGTAGTGGTTCCCAACCTAGGGTCCGCAGACTGCTGGTGGTCCGCAAAGGTAATAGTGGGGTCTGTGAGCTAAATTCAAAATTTCATATATATATATATATATTGATAGAAAAGGTAAGAAAACAAAAGAAAGAAAAGAACCTCGATATTATGTAAATAGAGGAATTTATCAGTAAATACAATATGTGACAATCATTCGGTAGCCATGATAAAACTCCGAGTATCGGATGTCGAGGCAGAAACCCGCACCGGCATCTCTTCAGTTATCGGGCCATCAAAAAATGCTATGAAAATGACCGTTAAACAAAGGGAAATTACTATGTGACTGACGGTTATTAAGACAAAAGCGCTATTAGAATGACCGCTAAATAAGGGGAGGGAGTAAAAGGTAAAGGAGCAAAAATGTTCATAGCAATCGCGTAAGCGCGCATGTCCATACATACACATCTGTCCGTCGTAGGATTGAATGCCAGCAGTTTTGAAGGAGGGAGGCGGGGACAGGATTGATTACACCCACCTCAGTATTTGACTTACTTTATTTCATTGACCCCGTGGAAATGAAAAGCAAAGATGACATCGGCAGG
>NC_068995.1:39912281-39914484 GCF_001194135.2 Octopus bimaculoides | reverse complement strand
CTGGTACTTATTTTATCGCCCCGAAAGGGATGAAAGACAAAGTTGATCTCAACGGAACTTGAACTCAGAACGTACAGACGAGCGAAATGCCCTTAAGCATTTTGCCCGGCAGCGAGTTGGCAGAGTCGTTATTCAACTCGCTGCTTTATATAGATGTATAATAAAGAACAGGCAGAGGTAGTATACGCAGAAAAGCTAACAATGGGCGCTGAATCTTCTTTCATTAAATATAGCGAAGGGAATATACATGTACGTATGTATGCGCACACACACATACACACATGCACACACACATGCACACACACATGCACACACACACTCACACACACAAACGGCCTATCCGGTCAGTTGTATTTACATTGGTTTGCCATTTGTTTTAGAATGATTCACCAGTATTATTTATTTTTAAAGATCCAGATAATTTCTGAATTTAGATACTGCAGATTTTTACTTCACTCGCCATCCACTAGGGCAGATAAAATAAAGTACCAGTCATGAACTGAAGTCAAGTTAATCAACTAATCCCCCGTTCTGAGTTCAAATTCAGCCGAGGTCAGCTTTACCTTTCGTTCTTTTGGGGTCGATAAAAAAAGTACCAGTTGAGCACTGGAGTACATGTAATCGTTTAACTGCCTCCCCTAAAATTTAAGGCCCTATGCCCATAAGAGAAAGGATTAATTATGCAAACATTAAGACGGCGTGCTGGCATAGTTGTTAACATTCTGGGCCAAATGCTTAACGACATTTCGTCCAACTTCACACCCCGAGTTCAAGTTTCGCCGTGGTCGGCTTTGCCTTTTATCTTTTTGTGGTCGATAAAGTAAATATCAATTAATCACTGGGATCGATGTAATCGATTTACCCCACCCCGCCCCCACCCAGAAATTGCTGACCTTGTATCAAACTTTGAAATCCTTATTTACGCAAATATATATTTGTCTATGCTTCATCCCATGCAAACATTACTCACAGGAGATAAATCCTTTGTAGTGCACCAGCAACGATTCAAATATTTAACCAAATACTTCATTTCTACTCGAACGAGGAATTCTGCCAAGAAATACTTCCTGTTCTATTTTCTTCTACCTTTCATTCTTTCGTCCTTTCTTTTCTTCTAGCTGTTTCCCGGTTTCCTTTCTTCCGTTTTTTCTTTCTTTCTGAATTACATTTTTTTTTATTTCGATGTTTTTCCTTTGTTTACTTGTGTTTTTGTTGTCTTTTCTCCCTTTCATTTTTCTTACTTTTCTTCAATTTTCCTGTTATTTTTTCCTTTCTTCCAATTTGGAATTTTTCTTCTTCTTTGCCTCTTTATTAATTTCTTTCTTTCATTTCATAACACCCTCTCTCTCTCTCTCTCTCTCTCTCTCTCTCTCTCTCTCTCTCTCTCTCTCTCTCTCTCTCTCTCTCTCTCTCTCTCTCTCTCTAAATCCAAGTATTATTGATTGATTTTCGTTTGTTGCTACTGTTGTTTGTTGTTGAATTATATTAAGTATCAGTTTGCATAAGACATATTTTCGTTGCACTCGAATGGTAATCTATCGATTTCCAATTTTCCCGATCGTTATTAATTATCGCATTAGACTATAAAGCATTTCGCATAAATCTGTTCAAAGTCGTGACCTGTATGCTGTGAAGAATTAAACACAGGTCAAAGTTCACACGTGAATCAGTTCAAACATCTTTAATTTTCTTAATTCTGACCCGGCTCTCGTTTCTGAGTATTAAATATTGTTCCAGTCACGATTGACTGCAAATCCTCGCAGTCACAACAATGCTTTCACCATATTCTGACTGAAAGGCACAACAATTCATACAAACATACAACGGACTGTTATCACTGTAGCACAATTCTTTAGTGAGCATATCAATGCTTGCGCACGTAAATTTTAACATGTGTTATATTAACACAGACATATACGTACACACATACACAAACACAAATATATTTCTAAATTCTGAATAGCTTTCTATGCGCATGTCTAATAAATACACATTTAGTCAGGCTGTGTAAATAAATTGTGGTTAAACAATAGCACGCAGCACAATAGACAGGGGTGAACGCTTAATAGGGTTAACTAGTCAAATTTCCCCCGGTTCCTTCTGCAGACAAAACTCCGCGTTTTGATTATAAGGTCAACATTCACAACACGCATATGTAAATTTATCTATAATTTAACCATGCACAGTTCTTTACATATATATA
>NC_068995.1:39908927-39912244 GCF_001194135.2 Octopus bimaculoides | reverse complement strand
ATATATATTCGTGGTCTGATCGATAGGAATCCGGACTGTTGCCAAAGTAACGAGCTAAAGCTTGCAGAGTGAAACTGCTCGGCACAAATTGACCTTAAACCCTGCTGTGCATGTGCACTAAGGTTTAACGTTCTAGCTCACTTCCGCTGTTTACAGCAGTGCTTAGAAGGAAGGTGTGTAGCGTGTGATCGTTGCATTGAACATGACAGAGAAAGTTGAGAAGAGAATCTGCATCAAAGTCTGCCAAAGTCTTGACGATACTTGCTCAGAGGCCTACGCAAAGTTTTCAAAACATTTTTATCGTTCTCGACACAATCAAGGAGATCTTGTGCAATTGCAACTCGAGTGTCACTTTGGTCAGCTGAAAGCAGTTTTGCACAAACTTGGCAGGCACACATCTCATACCCAAATCTTCAGTCACAATGGATTCGACTGAACCGTAACTAATCTTCACATCCCCAGATAACACACGGATAGTGATTCGACGATTTCCTCTCACAGCTACACGCACATTTGCGATATATTTCTCAGTTCTACTGGCCATCTTGGAAACGTATAAACCATTCGTACACTTGTGTGCGGCTCATACACTTCTCTTTGTACATATTCTGCAACTTTGCGTAGGCTTTGAAGAGGTGTCACCATGACAACTTTCACTGTCATGGTCAATGCGGCGATCACATGCTGCACGCCTTCCTTCCAATCACTTCTGTAAACAGCGAAAGTGAGCTAGAGCGTTGAAGCATAGTGCTCATGCACAGCAGCGTTCAAGATCAATCTGTGTCGAGCGGTTTCTTTCTGCGTGCTTTAGCTTCGTTACTATAGCAACAGTCCGGATAATTATTCATCAGACCACGTATATATATTTTTCAAAATATAACTACATGTGGATCGTTGGCGATTTTTTTCCTCCGTCTTCTTTTTCTCTTGGACTTTCTTCTGTCTCCTGTTACTGAAGAAGAGCTTTGCTCGAAACGTAAAACTACCTTTCTTTCCTTCCCTGAGCGTCTGCTAATAGTTTGCAAGTACCACGTCCTCGCGTTGTTGTGTTTTTCTTGTTTTTCGTCGTTTTTGTTTTTTGGAGGTGCGTTTAAAAACTTTGGGCATAAAAAAAAACAATTATGTACATTTCACAAATTCTATTTTATTGCCTTCAAAATACTCCTCTTGGGAGTTCATGTATGTATTTAGCTCAATGAGGATCGATTGAATGAGTCCATTCACAATCCACAACAGAACTAGTGTAGTAGATGGAGTACTCTCGCGATACTGCCACCCGTTAACTTCACGCGATAAGTAAGGCACTATAGCTCAACACAGCAACATGTATGTTTCTTCACCATGGGTAGTGCACACCACCACATCACAATAAGACCAAAACTGCTATTCAAAATCTCGGTTGATGTTCTGCAGCAATCACCGTATTCTACTGCTACAGCTCCTTTTGCAGTCGCTCGCCAACACTTGCGAAGAGTTTCGTTTAACAACGGGATGGTGCTGAAAACATGTCTCAACAAATTGTGACCCGATGATTTCTAAAGCCAATGCATTAACCAACGAGAGGAATGTTGCCAACAAATCATGAACAATGAAGGGGAATAAATTATAGTCTAATTTGTTAAAATTGCTGTTGACATATGAGGGTTGAAATAAATGGAAAAAAAAACTAGCAAATTTATTTGATAATCCGATATATATATATATTTGTCTAGTAAACAATAAGTCAGAAAAGAACAAACACTCGTATATTTGGTAACAGAGTGGAGATATTATTTTTTAAACACAAGGTGGAGAGCTGGCAGAATCATTAGTAAACCAAGCAAGATGCTTAGCGGCATTTCGTCTATATATACGTTCTGAGTTCGAATTCTGCCGAAGTCGACAATGTCTTTCATCTTTTCGGGGTCGATAAAATAAGTATCAGTAGAACACTGGGGTTAATGTAATTGATTTATAACCTCTCTCAGAACTGCTGGCCTTGTGCCAAAAATTTTAAATCAATATTTAGACAATATTGAATTATAGATCTATTCCAGCCGATTTTATTAATGGATTTCCACAAGAAAGTCAGAGGAAAAATATCCCAGTGCTCTTTTGACGAGCGCCGGGATTGTGTTTTCTCTCCCGCGTGCGAAAATGATTAACAAAATTGGTTGAAATGGATCTATAATACACAACTGCATAAATACTAATAAACACACACACACGTATATATATATATATATATATATATATATATATATACACTCTTTTACTCTTGTACTTGTTTCAGTCATTTGACTGCGGCCATGCTGGAGCACCGCCTTTAGTCGAGCAAATCGACCCCAGGACTTATTCTTTGTAAACTCGTACTTATTCTATCGATCACTTTTGCCGAACCGCTAAGTTACTGTTACGTAAACACACCACCATCGGTTGTCAAGCGATGTTGGGAGACAAACACAGACACACAAACATATAAATACACACACACACACACAAACATATATATATATATATATATATATATATGTATATATATACATATATATATATATACATATATACGACAGGCTTCTTTCAATTTTCGTCTACTAAATCCATTCACAAGGCTTTGGTCGGCCCGAGGCTGTAGTAGAAGACACTTGCCCAAGGTGCCACGCAGTGGGACTGAACCTGGAACCATGTGGTTGGTAAGCAAGCTACTTACCACACAGCCAGACACAACGCACACACACACACATACACACATACACACACACACACGCACACACATATTTGCATATATGTGTGTATGATGCGTACGAATGAAGTTCGTAGAAATATTTCCACCTGTTTTCGCACTGTTTTCCACCTGTTGATTGGATATGATTTCTTATGATTGGCTACAACTACTAAATACACGTTCAGCTGTTATACAAAAATAACAGTTCTAGGTTTCACTTTCATTTTCCATTTGAACTATTTCAGCTTACTTCTGACGCTTTTTTTCCCCACTTCCACCGCCCCACCTTCTCTTTATCTTCAACTTCAAGCTATCTGTTTCTTGAAAAACGTGCATTGATCTATCTTCTACGTCATGAATAATTTGTTATTAAAAACACATATACTGCTATCATTTGATTGCAGCGTGCATTCTAATAACAATGAGATATTTTTGCTTTTTTTAAAATCATTTTTGTTCATTGACATTCCATTTCTCACAATACCTTGAACGAATCTAGTTGTTAAATCATTATTTTCCTCATATGGTTTTCATTTACATAACGTAAAAACCATCAGCCTATACCTTTCACTTTCTTTCATTCATACTGTATATTCATCACTTCATATGAATG
>NC_068995.1:39900858-39908733 GCF_001194135.2 Octopus bimaculoides | reverse complement strand
ATATATATATATATATATATATATACATACATACATACATACATACATACATACATACATATGTAGTTATCTATCCACTTATGCATATATTTCCCAATTAATCAATAGTAATATAACTACCTGTCTTCCTCTCCTCCCTCTCCCTCCCTCTCTCTCTCTCTTTCTCTCTCTATCTACCCATTTATATCACACATATTTCTGTATGAATGCTTTATATACTTTTTATGCACCTCTCTCTTATATTAAACTATCCACCAACTTTTTTCGTTACTTTCCAACCAATAAAAATCACAGATAACAAAATGTATTCAAAATAATTCACAAATACACTCACACACACACACAAGACACGTACACACACGTACACACACGTACACACACGTACACACACGTACACACACGTACACACTAAACACGCATTGACTGACATTTATAGATTGATAGATTGCTAGTTGGACGGATTGCTAAAAAAGATGGATGCTCATACATAGATCACAGACATAGATGCTCACACTTGTTCTATCTTTCTTTTCCTTACCATAAAACTTTTGTTCACAAAATCCGATTTTGCTTTCAGTACAATGATGTGTGAATGTGTGTGTATATATATGTATATATATGCTTATGTGTTCGTATTTATGTATCTATATATGCATGCATATATTCATTTATGTATAAGTGTATATATATATATATATATATATATATATATATATATATATATATATATATATATATATATATATACGCACACAATTACACACAAGCACGTGCACACACATACATACACGCTTACACACGCCCACACTTACATATTAAGCTCTGTGTGTATTTGTGTTGTGTCAATGTATAGAATTATTCCTAGAACCACTTTACCCAGCATGCAATGTTTCTCTTTCATTCATTTTCCCCATCATCATTATTCCTCTTCTTTATCATTTTTCTCTCTTTCGCTGTCGTTACTTGGTTTTTTTTTCTTCTCATTTTTCGTTTCTTCTTTGTTATAACAAAAATCACTTATAACAAGAAAAGAAAAAAAATATCCCCGCTTGCTTACATTCTAGCACTAGTCTTGCTTCTCTTTCCAATCCAACTCGTTATCTTACCTGCCTATCTCTCTACTCTCTTTCCTGCTTTGTCATCTTCAACTACACGCAAGCGTATTCCCTTAGTTTTTACTCTCCAGTTCCGGTACCACCCCTGTCCCCTCTAAGTCTTTGTGAAATTTGTTTCAGCTCGCCTGTTTACTGATTGATTTTTCGCTTCATTTTCTTCCTCTTTGCGTAGCATGCCTCTACTTCCCTTTTCAATATTCTCCTTCTTTTTCGCTTTCGTTACACAATCTCTCTCTTTCTCGCTTTCATCAATTTCCTCTCTTTATCTTCTCTTAGTCTATCTATAATTCCCCCATATCTCGTTTTCAATTTTCCTTTCTTCGTTATTATATTGTAGCGACCTTGAATGAAAGAAGTATAAATGAAAGGAAACAAAGCAACAAATATATATGTACCCTTATTTTTAAATTTTATAAATGGATGCTCTTTTTAAACTTTAATTTTCTTCAATACTTTCAACGAAAGATTCTTGAAGCCAACAGGCATTTTTCTATCCCTTTTAATATCGGTTTTGTTTTGTTTTCAGATTAAATCGTATTCATCGTTTTCCATCTGTCAGTAGAAAACTTTCTTTTCATGCGTGGAGGTTAAGCGTTCTGAATTACAATTACTATCTTACATAATATATAATCTCGGTGCAAGACAGATACTTAAAAAATTACATACCAAAGAGTCATTTGTAATCTTCACAATGACTCAAAGACTCAGCTGCACGAAGATGAGAACAAAGAGGCGTTCATTCATTTCATGATAGCAACACTGTTGAAAGAGAACTGAACTAACAACATCTGTCTATGAACTGATATAAAGTCTGAGTCTTTTCCGTTCTCCTTCAGCGTATCATTTTACTTTGTGGCTCACTTCTTCTGCATGCATCGATATCACAAGTCTAGGAAGACCCGAGAAAGGCTATGGGCATTGCTTCTTTAACATCCATGAAAAAACAAAACTGGTTATATACTCATTCCTGATGTATGTACACATGTACACACACATATATGTATATGTGTGCGTGTGCGTGTATATATATATATGACGTAGAAAAATAAACTACAGACAACGGAACGAACACATAGGAAAACAGATAGCCACTTGGAATTAATCCTTCGTCAGCTGCCTCTACACACATATGCACATGAATGCATACATAAATACACACATACGTACAAAGCCATGCCGGATTACTTAATTTTTCAGAACTAGATGCGGTTCAAACCTTAAATCAAACAACTACTAAATTTATTTAAATACTTAAATGAAATACAGGTACATGTACATTAACATAAATGATACAAGTTCATCAATACTGAACTGTATAAAGTACCAATAAGTGTCGGGTGCTGTAAACCAGCCTAGCGGTCGCGGAAGTTTTCTTTTTCTGTTAGTAGATTAGTGCTAACTATAAAAGGTCCGAGAGCATCAGTGTTGGGTAAGCTGGTGTTGTTCTTGTATTACATCTAAACATATTAACTAGCTTTTGAAAATGAAGCGCCCAGTATTCTTTGCTAGATTATAAACATTCCTAAGGGAAGTTTTTGTGAACTAATTACTTGGATAACGTTAGTTGATCTTTACTCAGAGACACCGTCAGCACGGAAATTAATTAGTGTTAATCTTTAAAAAATGTTAACAAAATAGTGGGGAGAAACAATACCAGCCCATGTCTAATAACGTTTTAATTACTTCAAGAAGTACACAGGACAGCTCTGGAACATATTTCGGTTTTATGAGCACAACAGCCAGAATAGTGAAGATGCGTGACCTAGTCGTTCGGGCGTTGCACCCACGATGGTAAGAGCGTAGTTTCGATTTCAAGACCAGACCGTGCGTTGTGTTCTTGAGCAAAAACACTTCATTTCATGATATAAGCACGTCATTCCTCTTGGCTATAAGTTAGTTCTTATTTCTTCGAAATACCGCTAAGCATTTCGCCTACGTGAAATGGGTAAGGCTATTGAGGTTTACGAGACGGTGGCAGGAGCAAAGATTAACCGGGAAAAGTCGGTCGACTTGCAGCTCGGCACCTGGGTTGGCAAGTCGATGCCTTCAGACAGCGTTGTTGGGCGCTGGACAGAGGGACCGATTAACTTGCTGGAAGTTAACCTCCAGATAAAGAAGAACTGGACGGAGGTTTCGTGCAGGGTGGCTGCAGTAGTCAAGACCTGGTCTTGGCGGTGGCTGTCACTGAAAGGGAGGGCGGAGGTGGCCAATGTGTTTATCTCATAGGTCATTACCTACCGCCTGACTGTCGTGCCCAGTCCAGATTCGTGGTTGATCAGGTCGGAGAGACAACTCTTTCGCTTTTTGTGGAAGGGCAGGTCGCCACTTGTGAAACGCTCTGTCTGTTGTCAAAAGCTAGCTAGCGTCTGTTTGTGTTAATTTAATTGTAAATTAATAAATATGATTTGTTACAAAACTGCATTGTTTCAAACTTATGATCTTATGAGTAAAATATGGAAAGGCATAAATTATAGTATATATTGTAATGAAATGTAGACCTGAAAGTTTGTGGGAGGAAAAAAAAATTCAACATACAGCCGTTAGGATAAGTGAAACCTTGAGTAGGAAATCCTTTTGTCCCTTCAGCTTCACTTCTAATGTATTCAATTAGAGATATATATTTACAGCCTCGACAAGAAGTGGTTTGATAAAATGGCTACATATATAAACAGAACTGGGTTGATAAAAAGGAAAGAAATAAGCAAAGTTAAAGCGGAGGGGGTGGATGAAGAGTAACGATAGAGATGATGATGCAACTTCTGTAACGACGACATAAAGAGGGGAAAGGAGGCAGCAGAAGAAGATGAAGGGGAGGGAAAAGATGAAGGTAATAATGATGTTTATGCTAAAGGTTTCGATTTGTATATTTCTTTTTTCTTCTAAGAGAATATAATTGGAAAAATAATAAGTAGAAAGTGTATAGGAAATACATGCATACATATATACATACATACATGCATACATACATACATACATACATACATACATACATACGAAATTAATACTAGGATATTGCAATAGGTCGAAAAACATATCTTTGCCAATCAGTGAAGATGAATACTTAATAAATATAAGCATAAAGGTGCAGACATAGCTATGAGGATATGAAGCTCGTCTTACACCCACGTGACACTGTTCAGTCCCACTGCACAGCATATTCAGCAAGTGTTTTCTTACTATAGCCCTGGGCTGACCTATACTGTGGTAGAGGGAAACGTGTATATGTATGTATGTATGTATGTATGTATGTATGTATGTGTATGTCTTTGTGTCTGTTCTTTGATAATCAGCGTTGGTTTTTACGTCCCTGTAACCTTGTGGTTCGGCAAAATGGAGCGATACAGTAAGTACCAGTGTTAAGAAATAAGTACTGTGGACTTTTTAAGGCGTTGCCCCAGCATGGCCGCAGACGAATAAATGAAACAAGTAAAAGAAAGACTTAAGAAATTGAACGAATAACGTATAAGATTCTACTCTGAATTTGTCAGTTCACTTTAAAATGTCAAATTACCGTAAATAGACACACACACACACACACACACACACACACACACACACACACACACACACACACACACACACACACACACACACACACACACACACACAAGAACACACGCACACACAAGAACGCACATCTTCGTGGAGGTGCATGGCCACGTGGTTAGGCTGTTGCATTCACAGTCAGTAGATCGTAGGTTCTATTCCCAGAATGGGCAGCGTGTTATGTTCTGCAGCAAAGCAGTCCAATTCACATTGCTTTAATCCTGCTCTAGTCCTTTCGATCAGAAGAGAATTTTGGCCTGCTCGCCTAGCCAGCGGGGTGGCGTCATTTGTTGGCATTGTGACCAGCGACGTGTAACAACGTGTGATATCATGGGTCGGTTACATGATCACGTGACTATTTGCTTCAGGTTACCACGCGGAATAATGTTTTGTAAGGAAAGATTTGTAATTTTTGCAATAAAAGTATTTTCATGATACACAACAAAAACTACTACTACTACTACTACTACTACTACTGCTGCTGTTGCTGCTGCGACGTCTGCAGATGAACATCTTCAACCACTTGTCTCCAGAATTATCTCGCCTGCATTGCTCATGGTAGATCGTTCTCAAGATGATCAACGTCTTCAACAAGTTGGTCGACAAATGTCCTAGCAGGCTGCTTTTGATGTGTTGGTTCCTACATCCGTATTTGATTCAAGGCCTCATTCCCTAAAAGCAGCTTAAAATTAATTAAATTAAAGGAAACATTATAAATAAAAATATAGGCATATCTCTCAACGTTGATTTAAGTTGCCGAATAAATAAATATATGAAGGAAAATTCCATACGGAAGTAAGCGGTCAAAGTATACAGGTAGAAGAAAAATATAAACGATAGAAAAGATAAAGTAATACGCATAAGGGCGTCATAGAAAAAAAAGAGGTGGGGAAGAGTGTAACGATTTCTATCTATCTATCTATCTATCTATCTATCTATCTATCTATCTATCTATCTATCTATCTATATTGGCTACAAGAAAATGAATTACAACTAATCGATTGAGATCAAATACACTTTAGCAAGGCAATGTACATTTGTCAAAATATCCATTTGTTCGCAGTGAAAAGAAAACTTTCCTGTCACAGTTGGGAAAAAATAAAGTGGAAAACGGTAGATCTCGGTATAAGTCCCCCTTATCCATTTAATAATGCTCAAGTTTTGTAATTGATTTATATTTTCGAGGACTTATGTTTACCCGTTGAAATATTTTTAGTATTTATTCAGGATAATACCTTTAGCAGACAGTATAGCTAGATTTTCCATCGTGCATAAATTGCACGGTTTCTTGTAATCGGCATGAGACCAATCTCTTAATGGTATATTCCATTCCATTCATGTTTGCAATTAATGTTCAGCTTTTAATTTTCATATAAACTTAAAGCTGCGATTCTGTTGCTCAGCATGCATCTCGAATAGGCTTGTCTGACAATATTTTGTGCCTGTAGAGTTTGCTTCTGGCAATGATCTCCGGTCGTACTGCTATATCATGCATTACTGGACGTTCTCCATAGATCCTGAGGTGCAAGTTTTCCGAAGCAAGTTCCTTCGTTGTCATTAACACTAAAAGCTACCTTGAAGATCGTTGCTGTTTCTCAACACATTTTCCTCCCTGAAGCTCTAACGAAAAAGTTTTACGGATCGCATCTGAGTACCTGACAAACTTCTTGGTGTCATGTACCCAGACTTGAACTTCACTTGACCCTATGTAAGCAACGCCTTTAAAGAGAACTGCTAAAAGGGAATAAACGTGCTGGATAAAGAGCGGCTACACCTGTTCTTCGTATGTAGATACGAAAATCAATGTAGAAACGGAAGTCCCCTACCGTCTCTATTGCGTTGTTTGCTCTGATTATTTAAATAAAATGCCGCAGAAAAGCGGCCACACATCTGCCTGGAATAGAATAGGACATACCCCTCTCGGTCTAACGCATTGTAGCTTTGATGCCACGTCACATCTCTGTCACCTAGGTCCTTCGAACACCTTTCGTTTCCATCATATTTAAGAACTGGCGCCTTAACTCTGAAGATGCAACATTCGTCTTCCACGTTCAAGAAATAGTCGAGAGCCTTTCTCGTCTCTATCACACCTGTTGCGATGCTTTCCTAATCATCTCTTTTACAAAGGGACCTCTCGTCTATTTTTCTTTATTGCTATTTTCTTAAATACTATTGATTTTACTCAGATCGTCCTGTTCAAGGCGCCATCACTAGTCAACAGCTACTTAATTAATCTTCTGTCACCAGCTACTTAATTAATTTGCTAATATTGTTTCCGTAGGGTTTCGCACCGGGAATGACGCCATCAGTTTCCAGTAACTGAATTCCTGTCTATGCTTTCCCTTTATGTCAACCTGCTTATTTTGTGAGTGTATATGTAAATATACTGGTGTCACTGATGACAACTACAACCTGTCTTCTGCATTTAGTGACCTAAGGTTGTTGAGCAAGTAACTCAAGTTCAAGAATAGTCTAAGACACATGCGTGACCATCTTGATCGGGAAAAGGAATTTGAGAGAGGACATTCACATTGATTTTGGAGAAAGACGAAGTAATCCAGTCTTCTCCTCGGGAAAGATTTCTTCGATAAGACCCACCAGACGTTATTTAACCGCACTTCTATTTTTTCTCTGAGTGTCATGTAGACGCTTGACAACTTCTTTAAGCAAAAGTCTATTGTGTAGAGTGTAGTGGTGAACTATTCAAGCAATCTACCACTTTGTGTTTGTGTTTCTGTGTATGTGTGCGCCGTGCAATGTATCTCATCAACTCACTTTTGTTTCTGTTTACAACAGTGTAGTTAATGAGAAGTGGTTCATATGTGTTTGGCTAAAGAAAACTACACAATACCAATAAATCAGTTTTTTGTTCGTCACATCAATGTGGTGTACATATTGTTTTATGATAATAAACACTTCTGTAGAACATACAGAATATTGAACCGCAAAAGACACTACACAACACTGACGATGTCTATATCTATTCATAAAAGCTCTCTCTATTGTTTGGAGTTAATCTTTCTTGTCGTCTGCTTTTTGCTGAGATTTGCTGCTGATCTGCCTTTTTTATTGTTCGTATTTTTTTCCTTCTTCCAACGTTCGATGTCGTTGGCGTTAACAGTTTTAATCCAAACTTCGCATGACACAAATTGTGCTTTGTATTCTTTTGTTTTCACACACACACACACACACACACACACACACACACACACAC
>NC_068995.1:39899921-39900584 GCF_001194135.2 Octopus bimaculoides | reverse complement strand
ATATATATATATATATATATATATATATATATATATATGTATATACATATACATATATATAGATAGATACAGCCCCCCCCCACACACACCCATGCATACAAACACATATTGGTATATATATTTATATATATATATATGTATATATATATATGTGTGTGTGTGTGTTAGTATATGCATGTGTATGCGTGCGTGTATGTATGTGTTAGTATATTTCATTGTTATGACAGATCAATCTAGAAGAAAAATGGTCTACAGATTGACAGAGATTCGTTCACAGAGAACAAGTCGATAAAAGGCAAAGAATTGAATCAAAGACAATAGAACAATGCCGACGCTGAAAGAAGTAAGCTTGTCTACAGACTTTATTAAAGGTCTGAATGTGTTCAGCTCTGGTTACTGTGTAACACAGACGTCTATATATGAACTACTGAGGAGATGAAATCTATAAATATCCCTATACAGCTCTACGTTTCTCTTCCGACATGAAAATGTCTGTCTTCACAGTTCGTTCTATCTCATTCTTACTATCCTCACGTACTTCCTCTCTCTCTCTCTATCTCTCTCTGTCTCTCTCTGTCTGTCTCTCTCTCTCTCTCTCTCCCTCATTCTTTTCTTTCTTTCTCTGTCATGTATATATATATATATATATATATATATATATAT
>NC_068995.1:39887918-39898671 GCF_001194135.2 Octopus bimaculoides | reverse complement strand
ATCATCATCATCATCATCATCATCATCATCATCATCATCATCATCATCATCATCATCATCATCATCATCATCATCATCATCATCATCATCATAGTATTTTTATAGAGGTAAGAAAATTCGTCGTTTTATATAAAGAATCTCAGTTGCCAGCTTAGCCGTGTAATTAAGGGGCTCGCTTTGCAAGCACGTGGTTTCGAGTTCCGAACCAGTCCTACTATCGCGACACATTTGAAAAGTGTCTCCTATTCTAGTCCCATGCTGATTAATGCCCTGATCGTGAATTTGGTAGATGGGAACTGTAGAAACCCGTCATATACATACATACATACATACATACATTCACACCCATCCACACACCTAGAATATACACACACACACACACACACACACATATATATATATATATATATATTACTATACCTATATACATATACATATATACAGGAGTTGGGCAAAATAATGGAAAGAAATTTATTTTAATATGGGGTAGGACCGCCTTTGGCTGTAATTACAGCTTGAATTCGATGAGGTATGGACTCATGCAAAGTTTCATTTGTTTCCAAAGGAATATTTGTCCATTCTTCAGCTAAAACAGTCTCCATTTCTTGTAGTGATGATGGTGGATGATATCAACTCCATACATGTTTTTCTAAAATGCACCATAAATGTTCAATAATATTGAGATCTGGGGACTGTGGTGGCCAGGTAAGATGTTCAACTTCACTAGAATGTTTCTCGTGCCATTCAGTAACAACTTTAGCCGTGTGAATTGGTGCATTATCATCCTGAAAGATTGCGTTTCCCTCAGGAAACAATTCTGCAAACATTGGATAATTTTGATCAAATAAAATACTTAAATAGTCTTGACTATTATTTCTGCCACGAAGGGAAACCATTGGGCCGGTGGATTTCCAAGATATAGCACCCCTCTCCCCAGATCATCATAGATCTTCCTCCATGTTTAACAGTTGGAAGTAGACAGTCTGGGTTAAATTCTTCATTTGGCTGTCTCCACAAATATACTCGGCCGGTGGTCAGAAATAAGGTAAAGGATGACTCCTCCGAGAAAATGACATTCTTCCACTGCTCTAGGGATCAATTCTGTAGGTTTTTACTCCACTCTAAACGCTTTGTTTTTGAAAGTAGTGGTTTTCTGATTGCAGCCCTCCCGTGAAATCCGGCTTTGTGCAGCTCCCAGCAAACAGTTTTTGTGAAATCCGGCTTTGTGCAGCCTCCGGCCAAAAGTTTTTATGGAAACTAGGTTCTCGAGGTGGTCATTAAGCTCTGCAGTAATTTTGGGAGCTGTACTTTTGTGATCTTTTCTATCAATTCGCGTAAGAGTTCGACGGTCCCTATCTGAAAGTTTTAGTTTTCTTCCAGAGTTTTCCCTCTTTCTCATAGGCTGTCATTACTTTCGTGATAATACTTCTTCATACACCAGATATTTCGGCTGTTTTCGTCACGCTAGCGCCTGCCATGCTTGTGCTACTCAACCGCTTCTTAATGTGTTTATACCCTCGCAACTAAAAGAGCAATATGGTATTACCAAATTTGAAAAAATAATGTCTGGGGTCTATTTGTTCGACTACATCTCACCAATGCGGTGATCCAACATGGCTGCAGTCCAGTAACTTGAAGCAAATGGACAAAAGTGAAAGAAAAGATATTGATCCTATACTCTCTCTCTCTCTGCCTTTCTCACACATATACACATATATACGCACACAAATGCATACACACACACATACATGAACAAAGACACATGCACAGTAGAAAAAGAAAAACTAAAGCAGCAACAAGGAAACTATAGTGCTACCTGTTGAAACAAATTCGTTATAAACAAAAGAAAGAAATCCTCAGCTTGTTAAAATTACCTTCGTTCATAACAATAGGACCGCTTAGGACGTTGTCTAAAACGAAGGCAGAATATAACTAGAAGACTAGAGAAAATAACAGTATTTGCATATGTGTGTGCTTTTGCGTGAAAGTGTTTATATATGTGGGCGTGCGGTGATGTACGTCAAAAAGCCAGTCAAGCAAAGATAATGTTCATGATAAAACATGTGCTAATATAGATTAAACATATTGCTTATTCAGTGTGAAAGTTATAAAGTCCAACTGACATACAACAACATGAAGCAACAATGGTAACAACAATGAAATAAAAGACTAGAACACACACACACACACACACTAAGCGTGCGCACACAAACGAAGTAAAGAACAGAGCAAAACTTGATGAATATAAATATAATCGAAGGAAAAACGAAACGAAAGCAAACGAAAATGTGAAGAAAGGCTTGAAGTAAGACCCGTATCGGCACGAACAAACACTATCGGCTACGTATATCTACACAAAACCACAAGGATCGAAAGACATACATATTTAGGATGATACGTACGAATGCACCAACAGCTGAATATATACACATACGATGATGGCATCATCTTGTCAGATGACAGCCGTCACACATTTTACTTGATTCTTCTGATTTACTTTCATCCTTACATGTGCATGGATATGCTGCACATGCCGCAATGCATGCATCGCCACAGGAATTTATAAAATACAAAATGGATCAACAAATGAATTGATAGTGAGACATCGATATGTCGATGGATTTAAGTGGCAAAAGCTTGTACAAAACATTTGTCTTTCTCTCGGCCGCTATAGTGGGTTAGAAAATTACTAGAACTATTTTGACTCCAAGATTTATGTTACAGTATCTTTCTCCTAGAAGAGCTGCCTTTCTCACGGCTTTCTCAGAAATAATGGGAGCCTCCTCTACCTCAGGGAAATCTATTAATATTTAATCCATAGATCACACACACACCCACACACGCACACACACACACACACACACCCATCCACCCACACACACACACACACACACACACACACACACACACACACACACACACACACACTCAAAATTAATATAAACAGCAGTTTACTGTTTCGTCAAAGAGAAGAATTATAATTGTCAGTAAATGTGACTAAGGTGCTAGAAAACACCTACATTGCTAGAAATAAGAGCTAAACCGCTCTAATGCTGTAGTTAACGCACATGAATGAAAACGTATACATACACTGACAGGGACCATAATTATCCGAAAAATGCCGATCGAGAATTTTCAATATTGACGTCAGTTTCGGCAATTTCTGTTGCCTCATCAGTTAAGTCCTCTCGTTATTAATATTTATGCTTTTGTCATCCAAATTATTGACTGATTTAGCGATTCGCTAATGTGCATATATAAAATTAATATAAACAACAATAAACAAAAGTTTGCAATGTTTCCCCATGGTGGCTGATAACTCGTAAACAAGTTACGACCATCACTTATAAATTATCTCAGCTTCGATGTTTAAGACTACGGTAGTCAGCGATGCCTGCGTGAAATCCAATGCCACTAACAGCTTGCATAACACCGTTAAAAATCTTGTCCATAAAGCCAAGTATTCCTAAAACAAGCAAGTGTAAAGTCTCCGATGTCGCTATGAGGAATTTCTATTTCTTAGAGCGATGTCTAAACAAAGACCGGTGGGGGAGGAGTGCCTTTCACTCCCAACTGTTTGATGGCCTTTGACGCTATCGAGTTCATCCATCCTTTGTTTTGTTTTTTGTCCTACAGGGTGTGTAGGACAGAGCTGCCAGTTTACTTATGCGAGTGGTTGTGATAAGTAACATATTACAATTAGCACTAAGAGCTGCTTGACAGACACGTTCGCGCACACATACATACACACACACATGTTATCATGGACTGTTTCCATAATAAGGCACCGCCTTAAAAGGATTTAGTCAAATACATCGACCCTGGTACTTGTTTTTGAATCTGGTACTTATTCCATCGTCCTCTTTTCCCGAATCGCTATGTTATGGAGATGTAAACAAAGCAGCACCGGTTGTCTCAAGTGCTGTCGGAGAACAATTACAAAGACACACACGCACACCTATAAACCTAACTCTCTATCTACCTGCCTATACTGCTTATACATACATGAATACATAGGTATGTATATATATATATATATATATATATATATATATATATATATATATATATATACGGTAGGCTTTTTCAGTTTACCAAATCCACTCACAAGTCTTGGATGGAAGAGTGAGCTGAAACAAGAAATACTTGCCCAAGATACCGTGCATGGGATTGAACTCAAGACCACATTGTTTGGAAGCAAATTTCTTAAGCACACAAGCATGTGTATAAAGCTCTGTAGAGGCTGCAAATTACCTTGTATTATTTGTTGCTTCACTAAGGCGGTGAACTGGCAGAATCGTTAAAATGCCGGAGAAAATGCTTAGCTGCATTCAGTCCGTCTTATCACAGCGCTATATGTCCAAAGTTCGAATCTTGCCACGGGCAACTCGACCTTTGATCGTTGAAGATCAATAAAAGTAGCAGTCGAAGGCTTTGGATGAATGGAATTGCTAGAGAGTTTGCTTATTATGATCTGAATGCCCAGGCATGTTTGGCGAACTTATCTGCTTCTACCTACAGCATTCTGTCTTGTGAAAATATGAAATACCCTATAGAAGCCAACGGAAATCCCATTTTCACTATCGTACGAAAATTCCATTGCAAACGCTATGCGTTCATCAAGGAAGTCATTAGACGTAGTTCGTTGACCTGATGGTCGTTTGAGGAAAGGAAGGACGTTAGGATATACTGCTCTGTACATATGTGAGTGTATGTGTTTCTGAACAAGTATGCTTTTCAATACGTCACTGTTAAATTAATCATTATTCCGTGACGTTTTTTCCCCGTTATATCTAGAATCAACGACCTGTTTCATTTGAAAGAAGATGAAAGCGGTTTTGTCTGTTTGAACTGGAATGGAAACACCCACACGATATTCAGAAAGAGAGATGGGCAGAGAGTGAGAGAGAGTGTGTGAGAGAGAGAGAGAGAGAGAGAGAGAGAGATGAGAGAAAAGAGAGAGAGAGAGGGGGGGGAAAGAAAGAGAGACAGATAGAGGCAGAGGAACACAGAGAGAGCGAAATTAAGCTTAATAAAGAAAAGAAGAAATTACGATATATCTCAATAACTATTATAAAAACGTAATAAAAATATCAACAAGACATACATACATACATACATACAAACATATATATATATATATATACAAATACATATATGATATGATATACTATAATATAATATAATATAATATAATATAATATAAAGGAGTGTATATCGTCGATTAAATCGACTTTCTTGGTAATTTTAAATCGATCTTGCTTGGTAATTTTACCGATTCTAGAAAAATGAAAATAAATTTAATCCTAGCGGGGTTTGTCAACAGAGCGTAACAGTAGGCGCCTTAATCGAACAGGAGCATTTGGAACGATGTTCTATTGATTCGACTTCAAAGAAATTAATTCGCTCCCCGCCTCTCTCTTTTCCCCTTTCTCTTTACATTTACTAAAGGCAATGATAGAAATAATTCTTACAAATTCTGTTTTTAAAAGCTTTAGCAGTAGTCAAATTTATCCTATAATATGATCAAAACCCTTTGTCCAGAGACAGGAAATACAGTGTCATCAGGTTTGCAATATCCATGATGATTTCAATATTATTGTTACATGCTATAAATACTATAAAAGTTAGAAACACGCAATGGTTATCGTTTGTTTGTTAGATATTAAGACACGAGGTAATTGGTTTCAAGTTTTGGCACAGGGCCAGCAATTTCCGGGATGGGGCTAAGTCGATTACGTCGACTATAGTGCTCAACTGGTACTTATTTTATCGACTCCTAAATGTTGAAAGGAAAAGTCGACCTTGGTGGAAATTGAACGCAGAACGTAAAGACGGACGAAATACCGCCACGTATTTCGCTCGGTGTGCTAAAGATTCTGCCAGTACCCCGACTTGTATTACAAATAAGATTTTGATGAGGTATGAACGATATGTGGTGACTTGCACACTGAAACAATATCAATTTTAAACTAGTTATCCTCTCCGAATGCTCCATTCTTACATTAATATTGTGTTTCAATTTACGAATTACTAAATTAGGAATATGTAATTACTGATATGGCGATTTGATTTTATAATTTTATACTTAAGAGGGGCAATTAGATATTTTTCATTCCAACAGATAACGCCATTTTTTTTAATATATGGTAATAAGTATCTTAATATGTCATCGGTCAGTTGAAAGATTCGGTAGAATGCATCACGCAGACGTTGACTGGAGTAATTAAATGTCCAACCTTGGTCTACGCTCGATTCAGGTCAAAGGGGTGTGCTTCGGAAAGACGTATTGAATGAATGACAACCACATCTATTCACCATTTTCATCGTGTAGTTGTCCAAGAATGTTTGCAAGTGCTTCAGCCTTAGAGATGCCCGCTCATCCTTATCCACAACAGCCCGAGACTTAGCAGGAGCAAATGATGGTAGCAAATAGCTTTGTTGACTAGCGGAATCTGTCCCTTTCCCAAAAGGTGAAACGGCAGTCTCATCAGATGTTTAGTGGGACAAAATATAACGGTCAGTTGAAAATACACTTTGGAAATTGTATAGGCTTTAGCCCATTCGACATCACCTTTAAGGAACAACTTCCTCTCAGCCAATTTCTAAATGAAGCTGGCCACTCCATTCGTACTCTTCTCTGCATTTTCTCCCACAGAAAATCTGATATAAATCTATACAATGAGGAGTAGTCATGATGAGTCTACTAGATGTATTTGTCAATGGTAACTAGGAAAAGAAGTGCTTCTTGCTCAAGACACAATAAGGTATCTCAAAATCTGTAAATAACCATAACGAATGTAGGGACAGTAAAGAGAAATAGTTTCTCATGGGTGCTTTGGGAATGATATAAAAAATACAGACATATGTTTATCTAAAATCTTGGGACATACACATTTACATAAACCCATACTAATAGGTACTGCACACATAACAGAGTTGTTGCATTAACGTAGAACATATACGAACAAAATACTGCACATACCATTAGCTTACGTCGTTCGGTTGTGCGGTGGAAGCACACAGAACTCAGCTTGGTTGTGTTGTGAAAGGACTCAGTTCTGATTTGATGCCCAGTGAAAAGACATAGAAGGCTCTTTGTTAGGAGCACAAAGAGCTCCATTTTCTTGTGAAATGAAAGGATACAGAACCCAGCTTGGTTTTGCAGGGAAAACGTACAGAGCTCTGCTCGGTGGTGCAGTGAGAGCATACAATAAAAATCTACTATGATACCACTAATAATAGAGGCTTACCTAAAAGAGTTGAAAGTTCTGGTGAATTCGGTGGCGAAATCGTGAAGATGTTTAAATGACGATAGATAAAATTTGAGGCAGCGTAAATTTGAGGCCCGATAGCGAAGAAAAAAGAAACTATTTTAGAATTTTATTTACTGCAACGGAAACACCTACATACACCGGCCCGACAAAATTTCGATTTTTCTATTCAAACACAAAGTATATATCGATCTAAACATTCTTATACTTGCAATCACAAAGATCTACCAAACTCGACACACGTATAAACATATGTAAGCAAACGTTGCATTTTCTTTATCACATGTCTCCTCCTCCTCCTCCTCCTCCTCCCATTGTTTTATGGTCCGCTCTGTTTCTGTTTCCCTTCCACTTTGTTTCATCTTTCTTGTTTAGCCCCACACTCTCTACTCGCCTGTCTCTTTCCTTCTTTTCTTCGTCTAAGCATCTCTCTTTCTCTCTCTATCTTCTTTCTTTTTGTTCCTCTCTTCCTTTCTTTCTTTCTATCTCATCTTCACGTTTAATTTTTTTGCGGCTCTTTCCCGTTGTTTCTCAGTCTGTCTGTCTGTCTGTCTGTCTGTCTTCATTTCACAGACCCACCTACACAAACGCACTCTCTCTAACTCAGTATTTAATTGTACTTCGTGTGTTCTTCTTCTTCTTCTTCTTCTTCTTCTTCTTCTTCTTCTTCTTCTTCTTCTTCTTCTTCTTCTTCTTCTTCTTCTTCTTCTTCTTCTTCTTTCTCCCTTCGCTTACTTTCTTTCCTTTTTCAGAGCTAATTCAGTTTTCTCTTTTCCCCTAATCTAATGTCTTTTCTTGTCTCTGTTTCTTTTCTTTAGCTCCTCTATACTTTCCATTCATTATCTACAGGTGCAAGTGTAGGTGTGTGTGTGTGTGTGGGGTAAGAAGGCAGCGAGCTGGCAGAAACGTTAGCACGCCGGGCGAAATGCTTAACCGTATTTCGTCTGCCGCTACGTTCTGAGTTCAAATTCGGCCGAGGTCGACATTGCCTTTCATCCTTTCGAGGTCGATAAATTAATCACCAGTTACGCACTGGGGTCGATGTAATCGACTTAACCCCTTTGTCTGTCCTTGTTTGTCCCCTCTATGTTTAACCCCTTGTGGGCAATAAAGAAATAAGAAGATTGCTTCCCAACCACATAGTTCTGGATTCAGTTCCACTGCATGGTAACTTGGGTGAGTGTCTTCTACTATAGCCTCTGGCTAGACAAGGCGTTCCTTGTGAGCGATATTGGTAGACGGAAACAGAAAGAAACCTCACGTGGTTCTGTGGATAGTCGCAGGAATGGATGTGTGGTAAGAAGCTTGCTTCCCAGCCACATGATTCTGGGTTCAGTCCCACTGCGTGGCAACTTGGGCAAGTGACTTCTACTTTAGCCTCAGTCCGACCAAAACCTTGTAAGTGAATTTCGTAGAAGATATATATTCTTTTATTCTTGTTTCAGTCATTTGACTGCGGCCATGCTGGAGCCCCACCTTTAGTCGAGTAAATCGACTCCAGAATGTATTCTTTGTAAGCCTGGTACTTATTCTATCGGTCTCTTTTTCCGAACCGCTTAGTTACAGGTATGTAAACTCACCAACATCGGTTGTCAAGCGATGATGGGGACAAACACAGACACACAAATATATACATGCACACACACACACACACACACATACGAGGGCTACTTTCAGTTTCCGTCTACCAAATGCACTCACAAGGCTTTGGTCGGCCCGAGGCTGTAGTAAACACTTGCTGAAGGCGCCATACAGTCAGATTGAACCCAGAACCATGTGTTTAGGAAGCAAGCCTTTTACCACACTGCCGCTCCTCACACACGCTCATACACATGTACGCATATTCACACACACTGAGACAACCCTTTTCCCTCACATTATTCATCCATGTCATGTGTCGTTTAGCTAATTTCATTTAATTTATCTCGATTTCTTTCTCTTCCAAGTTACCTCAATAACACCATTGTCAACACTTATACAATTCTGTTGTCTTTGCAGTTTTTTTTTATAATTTCTTTTTATCGAATTCCCTTTTCAAATTGCAAATAAAAAAGTCAATGGTTCATTCATTCATTCATTCAGTCATTCATTCATTTATTCTCATTTACCATTACAATTCAGAGGTACCGCTTACCATTCCTGTTGTTTGTGCAGTTGTGTTGTTTATACAGGTGATATTCATCTTGTTGATGTTATCGATGTTGTTGAAGCTGTTTATGTAGCTCTTGTTGTTGTTGTTGTTGTACTTATGTGTTGTTGAGTTGTTGATGTTCGGGTTGTTGTCTGTCTTCTTAGATTGTTTAGCGCCTTTCATTTCAACAATTCTAACGGAAATTGCATCTGAACGAGTGTTTAATCAAGAGTTTTTTACTCCTGAAAGTGTTATATTCCTGTACTCCCACACAGGAGACATATTAGAACATACCAATCACCGAATTGGTACATCTATGTATCTATCTATCTATCGATCCTACACTAGTCACCCCTCTTTCACTCACTCACTCACTCACTCACTCACCCACTCACTTTGCTGTTACAATTTCCCACTCCGTGTCTTCCAATCACGCCCCCATGTCTCGTGATCTTTGCCAACTCTAGCATTAAAATCGCCCAATATGATAATCTTATCCTCGTGTGGAATTTTGCGGATATTTTCTTTCAACACATCATAAAAGGAGAGCTTTTCATTTTCACTTGCATTCATAGTTGGTGCATAAACACTAACAACTGTTACATACCGACCTTTTTTTTAAAGGCAACCTCAGCAATATCATTCTATCGTTTGCACTGTATGGCAATTCCTCTAACTTATCAACCAAGGAAGTCTTCAGAGCAAAAGCAACACCACTTTCTTTTTTGCAATTTTCTTTTTCTTCTTTCCCACTCCAATAAAATGTGTAGCCACTGAATTTCATAGTAAAGTTAGCTTACCCAAGAAATCTAGTCTCTGATAATGCTACAATGTCCATTGCATACTTCTGTGCCTCCTTACCAATAAGAGCAGACCATCTCTCTGGGTATTTTTTATTTGATTCTGAATCTATTAACATTCTTACATTCCAGCATCCAATATTCATGGAAACTTTTCTGTTGATGCTGCACGCAGTAGCAGGATGATGACCGAACCCAGGCTGCGAAACCTTGGGACACCTGCCAGACCAGACCTCTGAATCCCAAGCCCTTTTTGCCATTTACATTTTCATAGTTTATGGATCTCATAATTGTATTTAAGCCTTTTTTCGGGATATGACTATCCCCATTCATTGAGCTCGTGTAACTTCAGCAAAATTTGCTCAAGCAATACCGGTACCAGAAACTTTTTAAAGTGAGGTGAGATCTTGCTCTCACCAAATCCCACTCTCTAAGTACCAAAAGCATAACCCATAAAGAGGAATAGATCCTCATCAATGGATGCTCTTTGAGACTGCAGGTTTAATTTCGGAGTATCCTTCTCCTAGATAGTTTGTCATCCAAGACTA
>NC_068995.1:39887266-39887593 GCF_001194135.2 Octopus bimaculoides | reverse complement strand
ACACACACACACACACACACACACACACACACACACACACACACACACACACACACATAACACAAAATACACTCACACAATTTTACATACTTTATTGGATGGCCGTTGACTCTTCTGAGTTCTTCCGCCCTTTGACGGGTCTTGTTTTTTTTATCCCGCAGGATGTCCATCAGTCACTCTCCTCACAAAGTAAGCTTGGTAGGGCTGGCGGTTTAGTCGCCGACGACCCGACCATGCAACAGGCTGTACTGGGTTACATGTTACCTGTGGCACATAAGAACGACCTGATATTTATACACATACATACATACATACATACATACATAC
>NC_068995.1:39883350-39887256 GCF_001194135.2 Octopus bimaculoides | reverse complement strand
CATACATACATACATACATACATACATACACATACATACACATTTATATATCTCTTTTTACTCTTTTATTTGTTTTAGTCATTTGACTGCGGCAAATCTGGAGCACCGCCTTTAGTCGAGCAAATCGACCCCAGGACTTATTCTTTGGAAGCCTAGCACTTATTCTATCGGTTTCTTTGGCCGAACCGCTAAGTTACGGGGACGCAAACACCCCACCATCGGTTGTCAAGCGATGTTGGGGGGAAAAACACAGACACACAAACATATACACAAACATACATATATACATATATACGACGGGCTTCTTTCAGTTTCTGTCTACCAAATCCACTCACAAGGCTTTGGTCGGCCCGAGACTATTATAGAAGACACTTGCCCAAGGTGCCACGCAGTGGGCATGAACCCGGAACCATGTGGTTGGTAATCAAGCTACTTACCACACAGCCACACACACACACACACACACATATGTATGTGTACACACATTTTCCCAGGTATTAAACTGATACATATACATGGCTGTAGGTGTACGTGTGTGACTGCGTTTAGGTATGTATTATGGAAATGATGTAAAAGAAAAATATATAATTGAGCATGAGCAAAGGCAATCGATTGGAATGCGTTTCAGATGACATCTACTGCCTGTTGGACGTTTGTGTAGAGTGTTTGAAATACTCAATTACAACAGGTGACATTCTAATTAGTAAGTTTTCAGTCTTGATTAGGAAAGACATCTACCAATTTGAAAGAAAATGTGACTCTGTGGTAAGAAGTTTGCTTCCAAACCACAAAGTTCCGGTTCTAGTCCTACTGCGTGGCAGCTTGAGTTAGTGTCTTCTACTACTATAGGCTAAGACCGACCAAAGGCTTGTGTGTGGATTTGGTAAACGGAAACTGAAAGAAGCCCGTTGTCTATCTATCTATCTATCTATCTATCTATCTATCTATCTATCTATCTATCTATCTATCTACGTATGTATGTGTGTGTGTGTCGTGACGGTGGAGTAGAAGGTGATGGAACTAGAGTAGACCATATAAGCCAACTAAACAAAATAACCATTTGTTTCCTATGCTATGTGCTATATCAATATATCATTGAAAGTAATTAAAAGGACACTTTAAGAGAACGTCATTTGTCAACTCAGACAATGAACTCCAAGAACAGAATATATGTACTTCCAGACCCTATTACACCTGAATTCAAAGAGGAAATGCCTGCTATGACTAATGTCAAACTGGCTATCCGGGCAACCTTCAAGCATATTTGAGAGGGCCACTATGAAAAGCAGTGGTCCCAAGACAGTGCCCTGTGCAGCACCGCTCACTATTTGTATTTCCTTTGAGGTAACTCCATTGGTCACTACTGCCTGACTTCTATCTTTCAGAAAGTCATGTAACTACTCTCCAAGTTTTCCAGCTATGCCGAGATCACGCAGTTTGTGGCATGTCATACCTTGATCCACTTTATCAAAACCTTTTGCGTCAGGCATCTCCTATCTGGTCGAAAGTCATGCTAGATACCACTCAGCAAGTCGTTTTCTTCAATGAATGCGAATAGATTCCCTCTGACTATCCGTTCCATGACTTTGCTGATGTGTGAAGTCAGAGAGATAGGCCTATAGCTTTTGGCATCTGCTCTGCTTCCTCCTTTATGGATTGGGCATATTATTCCCTCCTTCATCTTGCTTGGTAGCCTGCCATTTGCAAGAGAGCTCTTGAAGAGAATCTGTAGTGGTTTCGCCAGGGCACGCTTACACGATTTAAGGAAGATTGCGGGGAAACCATCAGGACTAGCAGTTGATTTTGCATCCACCTCATCTATGGCTAGTAGTAAATCTTCTTCACTAATGTCGATGAAATCCATTGTAACTGCCTCACTGGTTATAGGTGAGGCGGCAAAGAAATCCACTGGTTCGTCCACTTGTCTGTGTTTCAACGGGGTGGTAAAGATACTTTTGAATTGGTCATTCAGTACCTCATTGATCCTGGTTGGAATATCTGTGAGGGAGCCATCCTTTTGGAAGAGGGGTCCTATCTTGCAGCGTACTGAGGCTGCTTCTTTGGCATAATGAAAGAATGCCTTTGGGTTTGACTTAATGATTTTTATAATCCAGGTCTCTCTGTCTGCTCTCTCCCTCATATTGTTGTTTTTAGGTGGGACCTTTCACTACTTTTGAAATATTGGTTCAAGCGATTTGCAACCTTCGTCCGTCTTCTCATGAGGATCTTCCTCTCCCTTGGAATTTTGTTCCTTTTTGTGTTGGCCTCGTACTCTGGGGCATATTTCTGGCATATGCTTTGCATAACAGACATGAAATATTCTAGCCAATGGCTGGTGTGGAGAGACATTTTGGCTAGTCCTGTCTGAGGATCTCTTTATGGATCGATTTCCAGTCTGCTCTGTGGAAGTTCAGATTGGGTGCTTTTGGTCCATACATGGACAACTCTATTATGTTGTGATCCGAAACTAATGTCGGCGTCACTTTCACATCATGAACGATGTCCATATTGTTTGTGAAGCAGAGATCCAAAATGCTATTCGCCCTAGTTGGTCCGAGCACAACTTGCTTCATGAACAGGGCATTGGTGAGGTTGAGCAGGAACTGCACCTGTGCTTGCTTGCAGTGAGTCATTCCTGAGTGCATGAGGCCTTCGGGCCATTTGGCATTGGGGAAGTTGAAATCACCTATAAGAAATATGCTCACGCGTTGTTCCCGTTTCACGAGGATTTCTTTAATTCTTCTGAGGCAATCTGCAAACTTGCCTATGTGGTTGGGAGCATCCAGTGGGCGATATGCATTGTATATGACTATGTTGTCTTGTCTTATGTATACGATTAGAGTGTCACATACTGAATTTGAGTATGACAGTAAGGCTTTGGGTGTGTGGTCTTCACGGATGTATACAACATCTCCACCATGGCTCCTTTCCCTTGAAAAATCATGTGCATATCCGTGTGGTATAAATTTCAAGAAGTTGTATAGCGCCCGATGTGTTTAGTGAGTAAAGATACTAATATTAATGAGAAAAAAGAAAGAAACCTTGTGAAATTCAGTTATGAAGGGTTCCTGGCCAGAATATTAAATTTATTGCACCATTTTGCAAGCTGTTAATGTTAACAAAGTGGTTCAATAGCTATGTTTCAGGTAAGCGATGTGTAAATGAGCACGGGCAGTCTGATAAAAGAAACACAGAGTAATCAGGTGGTGGTGGTGGTGGAGATAATTCACTAAATATTAAATATAGCCAGGTGCATACGAAAAGCAAAAATTTCGTAAGCCAACATTGGAATGGATTATGGTCTGTCTGGTGCTCTGTCTTTAAACCCTGCTAAAATATACTTTCTAACATGTGGACATGATGAGAAAATTTCGCGGTAGGTATTTATATTGCCCCTGAAGGCTCTTAGGTCTTTAGAAGATAAACTTTTTCAAACTAGCCAAAGGAATATCTTTTTAATCATATAATATAATGTCTGGGTTAAGAAAGGGTATTCCAGTTGATATTCCAGTATTCCAGTATTTCAGTATTCCAGTATTCCAGAAAGGGTATTCCAGTTGATATTGTTGTCCGATTCCTTAAGTCCGCAGATTACTGCGTAAAAGTTTGTTGTGTGTCTCTTCTCGGGAGGCCTTATTAAGGGAGGAAAAGAGTTACTGCATTTGGATTTAAATTTAATGAGTTTCTTTTGTGGCTGTTTATGCTCTCATATAAGTGTAAACATTGGGTTGGCAGATATTTCTCACTGATGCATTTTCACATGAACGAGAACAGCTATTTCTGCATTTAATATCAAATTATTAGAAGTTATTTGGATATACATAGACCAATCGATAGATATATAGATATGTATACACACACACACACACACACACACACACACACACACACACACACACACACACA
>NC_068995.1:39882828-39883208 GCF_001194135.2 Octopus bimaculoides | reverse complement strand
ATATATGTATATACACATAAATATACACATAAATATATACATACATACATACATATATATATAAAGTAAAGATGGGTTGGAGTATTATCAAATTATCAATAGAACCACATTTAAAACACGAATGATAACAACTATGGACATACATATACAATTCATATTACGCATACGAAGACACTTCCCAAGACAGATCGATAACTTGATACTTAGACAGACGAAAATACAAAGCGCAAAGCAGGGATGAATAAAAAGGGAAAGAAAACAGAAAAAGAGAAAGACAGATAGAGATTGACACTCATCGACAACTGTATGCCAGAAATGCTACGTCTGAAACATTCATATATACATATATATATATATATATATATATATATATATATATA
>NC_068995.1:39877294-39880836 GCF_001194135.2 Octopus bimaculoides | reverse complement strand
TACATAGAGGGCGTAAGAGTGAGAAAGAGAGAGGTGGTCAGAGAGAAAACAGAGAGAAATAAAATGACAGAAAGAAAGAGAGAGAGAAAGAGAGAAAGGGAGAAGAAGGAGGGAGGAAATAAATAAATTGATAGAGAAAGGGAACGATAGTGTCTGTATTTGGTCTACATTAATAACGTTTGGCAATTAGACAACGATCAATACTCTATTGCATTCAGTCTCAACTGTCACTATTCCCACCTACGGCGCAGACCCTTAGCAATAATCAAAACACTGGCACACTCTGCTTATCAAAGCGGAAAGTAAGCACCAGTCTGTCCCCCAGACCCTCGTTTCTTCAGCTATTCCACCCGATCCCACCACGTTTTTCAAATCTGTATTCTACCCCGTCCGTTTTTCGTGACATTTTCCCGATCTTTGTCTTATATTGTGCATTAATATTTACATAAGTAATTGTCTTGTTTCATTTATATTATAATTATTTATCGTTCAATGAAAACGAAGTTTCGTTCCAGTAAACCAGAAGACATCTTTTATTTCAGTCAAGAAATGGGAAGATGTGATGCTCATTCTTTTACCAAAGTCATTACTGATGTAGGTAAAGTGAAACTGAAAATGATTACAATCGGTGATTACTTAGCTTTCATGGTACTTGGTATCTATCTATCTATCTATCTATCTATCTATCTATCTATCTATCTATCTATCTATCTGTCTGTCTATCTTTCTGTCTGTATGTCTGTCTGTCTCTCTGTTTTTTCTGTCTGTCTGTCTATCTATCTATCTATCTATCTATCTTAGTAGGCTGAAATGGTCATATAAAGCTATTTCAAACGAAATTTGATGCACTAAAACAGTCGTTTACAATGCTGTCCATCTTTATAAAGAAACTAATGATTATAAAGACCGCTCTCGTCCTGGGCAACCAAGAAAAACAACAGCAAGAATGGACAGATACATTCATAGACTGTCCCTAAAAAACGAAAAATAACTGCTGTGGATATTTTAAAAGAAATTCGGTAAAAATATGGACTTACCCTTAGAGTATCTACCATAAAAAAAAAACTGTCTCAAAGAATTTGGACTTCCAGGAAGAGTCTCTCGCAAAAAAGCCATAAATTTCTTCAAAAAAATTGACGTGCCCGGATACAGTTCGCAAAAGAGCATTTGAATTAGAGTCCAGCAGATTGGTGGAATGTGTTGTGGTCGGACGAGTCAAAATTCAGCTTGTTCGGCAGTGATGGCAGAAAGTATGTAAGAAGGCGTATAGACGAAGAATATCATCCAGAATGCATCCGATCCACAATTAAACACGGTGGTGGAAGTGCGATGCTGTTGAAGTGCATGTCTGGAAAAGGTGTAGTCCTATAATCCGAATCAAGGGCATTATGGATAGTAAGTCCTATCTAGAAATATTGGATAAGCTTATACATTCATACGCTCGAAAGCATTTGCGCCGATCTTGAACTTTCCAGCATGACAACGACCCGAAACACACCTCGCACCTAGTCAGAGATTACATTAGGTCTAAGGGAGTTTGGTTGATGTAGTGACCAGCGCAGTCGCCCGACTTAAATCCCATCGAAAATCTTCGGAAAAGGTTGGGTAAAGTTGTGGAAAGTAGTAAAACAAAGAATAAGGATGATTTTAAAGACATTATTAGCCGAAATTGAGGAAAAAATCTCAGGAACAGAGATAAATGATCTGAACAATTCTGTTTCGCATATGCAAAGCTGTATTAAGTAAGTTTGGATATCCAACCAAAAACTGATTGTGTGAGCTTATTATTGTTTTTTTTTTTTTGTTGATCTCAGAACTAACTTTTCAAAGCAAGAAAATGAAATTTTACAAATCGTTCTTAAACTAAATGGCGCTGTAGATTACGATAATTAAGATTTATTTTTGATTTAAAATTAATATGCTGATGTTCTGCTTTAAAGTTGTATACCATATTAAAGTTCATGAAATGTATAGCCTTTAGCAGATATTAATACACACTTTTTAGAGTTCTAATAATTTTAAAATTATAGATTTAATTATCGGGTCATCCCTTTTTCGTATAAGAGAAGAAAGCATATTTTAATTATTTTCCTTATTTTTAAAAACGAAATGAAAGAAATAGAAACGTAATGAGAAAAATAGTTGTGCCAAAAACGAAACTGTTTGTATAGTAATATCATTTTAAACTTTGGCACAAGGACAGTAAGTTCGCGGAGATGTGTTAAGTCGAGGCATCGACCCCAGTGCTCGAATGGTACGCATTTTATCGACCTCGAAAGGTTAAAAGGCAAAGTCGACATCAACGGAATTTAAACTCAGAACGTAAAGACGAACGAAATACCGCAAAACATTTTGTCCAGAGTGCTAACGTTTCTTCCAGCTTGCTGCCTTTTTTTATATAGTAGTATGAAAATATTTCTTTTCGGGGATCTACACACCAGGCAAATGTTTTGATCTGAGACACTGTGCTGCAACTAAAACCATTAAAGCGTAGGACAAACATTAACCATACAGAAGAAAAAAATTACTCGTATGACTGCTAGCATAATCCATTTATTATTTAGAGTCAGAACTTTCGTCTCACCAACTGCGACTTGGTCACTGGAGATGCAAATAGTAGAAAATAATAAATATTTAAGTGACGTTCTCAATTTTTGTGTTTTTGAATAGCTAAAACGTGTTTTTCCACTCTGTAATTGTAAAAGTATTTGAACTTCTATAAACTATATCCGTTCTTCACATGCAGGTATGATTTAATAGCGCGTACGGTGCTTTCGACAATTGTTTAAGGTGCTTATGGAGTTGCGAGGAGACATAGATATCATCTCATCCTCCCCCACCTTGACTCAGGGTATATCTGGAGACTGAGTGACAGCTGCACCAGCATCTGTTGCTACTTATTTACTGCAAAGTAGAATGGAACAAGGAGAAAGGAAGTGCCTTGTTCAAGGATACAAGACAACACCCGGTCCAGGAATCGAAGCGACCACATCATTATTGTGAGCCAATATACTCTAACCATAAGGAATTGAACTCAGAGCTACGTGGTTGCAAAATCAACTTCTTAATCGCGCAACAACACCTGCATTCATTAACCACTATAGTGAGAGGTTCATCCGCATGCCGTGAGTTGTAGCGTAGTGTATCCATGTATGCTGGGCCAGGAAAACAACAACAGCAACAACAACGTGAGTCGTTTGCCTCTTTAGAACGGCCACTTCACACACGAAGTATAGCTGACACTTGAAAGACAAGGCTAACGATGGAATATTTCCACAGCACACTTGAATCAGAATACGTTATCATCAAAATAACTATCTAATTATAATTCAGATATCGTTCCATAGAAATTATTATTATTTTTTTCTGTAATATTCTGTAAAATTTTAGTTATACGTTCTTCAGCAAGTTACAGGAAGCTAAAGCTATAATAATTCGGTGGTGGTGAATCTCAAGAGTGGTGCGAGATGTGCTCAGAATTGTCAACGATATATCTATCTATCTATCTATCTATCTATCTATCTATCTATCTATCTATCTAT
>NC_068995.1:39874110-39875521 GCF_001194135.2 Octopus bimaculoides | reverse complement strand
ATACATATATATATATACATATATATACATATATATATTGATAGATAGGCATATAGATAAAGAACGTGGATAACAATCTATCTATCTATCTATCTATCTATCTATCTATTTATCTATCAGTCTGTCTGTCTGTCTATATATCTATCTATGGGTGGTCAAGAAGGTTACTTTGAGTTCAGGGCTACTACGCAACACCTTGAGCAAGTATTATCTACCATGGCTTCAGGCCGACCAATGCCTTGTGTGTTAATTTGATGAACGGAAACTGCGTAGAAGCTCGTCGTGTACAGACACCACAAACATATGTATGTATGCATGTATGAATGTATGTATGCATGGATGGATGCATGCATACATGTATGTATGTATGTATGTATGTATGCATGCATGTATGACTTTGTGTCGTCCCGGATCCACTGCTTGACATCCGGCGTTGGTTTGCTTACATCTCCGTCAACTAACGGTTCGGCAAAAGATACCGATAAAATAAATGCCAGGCTTAAGAAAATCAGTTCTAGGATCGATTTGTTCGACCAAACTCTTCAAGCTGGTGCTCCAGCATGGCTGAAGCCCAATGACTGCTACAATAAGAGATAAAGCTACACTTACTGAGTCGAAAGGTAAAAGTTATAACCAGATGCTTGCTGCTGTTGATACGCTGGCGATTCCTCATCGTTCAGATAAAGCATCGATTTCGTTACATTCTCTCTCTCCCTCTCTGTCCCTCCGCGCGCGGTCTCTCTCTCTCTCGCTCTCCTTTATTTCACTGTTTATTTTCCGTCTTTTATTTTTCATTTATGATTCTGCTCCTTCAGTCAAATAAAATTCCCTTCTATTTCTCCTGATTCAATTTTTGTCTTTTTCTGCCTCTCCTTTTTTGTGGGTTCGTCGGATTACAGTACCTAATATATTTACTTGTAATTTGAGAGAGAGTTTGAAGTGGGCGATATTTGGCTGTTATTTCTAGTAGGTTGTATGATTAAATATTAGTTTCATCATTAGCTTCACTATTTCGTCGATATATAAAAGTTAATGACTACATAGTAGTCAGTATTCAATGTTGCGGGGGTATGCCTTAGGACAAAGAAATCAAGTCCTATGCTGCTGAATCGAGAAGGAAATCGTAGAGCCGAAACTGCGGTTGGCTTATTGTTTCCTTACTTGTCTTATTCCGTCCTTGCCCTCTCGATTGAAACAGGAATAAAAAATCTCCATCCACGAACGTCACATCCGGTCTGCTCGTGCGTAGCCATCTCATTCAGGCTGTTTGTATACATCTCACTGTCTGTCTCTCTCTGTCTATCTGTATGCCTGCCTATCTATCTCTTTGCTTCTCTGCCTGCTTGCATGTCTGTGTGCCTGTCTGTCTGCTGCCTGTCTGCCTGCCTGCCTGTCTGTCTGTCTGTCTGTC
>NC_068995.1:39873372-39874100 GCF_001194135.2 Octopus bimaculoides | reverse complement strand
CTGTCTGTCTGTCTGTCTGTCTCTCTCTCTATCTCTATCTCTTTCTTCCTCTCCCAAGCGACTTCCTTAAAATCCTCGTACTGTCATTTTCACTTAACCTCTATCACACTCACTTGCCTGATGCGTTGGCTTTGTCCCTTCTCTCGAATATCGAACTGAATATCATATGTCTAGCTAGTTATTTCTCATTGTATATGTGTGTGTGCTTATGTGTGTGTTTGTGTGGTTGTGTCTGTGTGCGTTTGTGTATATATGTGTGTGTGTGTGTGTGTTCAACTATTATGTGTCTACTTCACATCGGTGCGGAAGACAAAAGGCACCACGTGAGACTATATGAAAATGCATAGTTACCGATTTTAAGAGAATGAGAAAAAAGCAAAATTGTCTCTATTATTTAACTGCTGCTAAATTTCCTTGAAGAATAAAAGACATAGCTGACATCAGCGAGATTTGAACACACGTATACACACATATATACACACATATATACACACATATATACACACACATACGCACACACACACACACACACACACACACACACACACACACATATATATATATGTATATATGTATGTATACTCTTTACTCTTGCTCTTTTATTTGTTTCAGGCATCTGACTACGGCCATGCTGGAGCACAGCCTTTTGGTCGAACGCATCGACCCCAAGACTTATTCTTTGTAAGTCTAATACTTATTCTATCGGTTACTTCTGCCGAAGCGCTAAG
>NC_068995.1:39867125-39873229 GCF_001194135.2 Octopus bimaculoides | reverse complement strand
CACACACACACACACACACGACGGGCTTCTTTCCGTTTCCGCCTTCCAAATTCAATCACAAGGCATTAGTTGGCCCCAGGCTATAGTAGAAGACACATGACCAAGGTGCCACGCTGTGGGATTGAATTCGGAAACATGTCATTAGTAAGCAAGCTACTTCCCACACAGCCACTCTTGCACCTATGTATGTATGTATGTATGCATGTATCTCTCTCTCTCTCTCTCTCTCTCCACACACACACATATAATCAGATCTTTATTATTGAATCTATAAAATTTATACTACAAAACAATTATTTTCTATTTGATGACACATACTATCGTCAATATGCGGAATTGCAATGGGAACGAAAGTAGCCCCTGTTCTTGCGAACCTAATTATGGGTTATTTTGAATTCACCTTATATGAAGTATCACTTCAGAAATATGGTTACCCATTTTACTTTTAAATAAGAAAAATTGGAAAAGATACCTGGATGACTGTTTTATCATTTGGAAGGAGAACATCGACAAACTTTTGGATTTCAAATCAACACTAAATGATATAAATAGTAACATTCAATTCACAATGGAATATAACAAAGAACAGCTCCCATTTTTAGACATCATGATAAAAAAAATCAATTATCAAATCATAACTGACATCTGTTATAAACCAACTGACTCAAATCAATATCTCCTCTTTAGCTCATGCCACCCGAAACACATCAAAATAAATATCCCTTTCAATTTGGCGGAAAGAAGCGCACAATAGTGTCTGATAGAACAACTCGGGACCTTCGTCTTGAAGACCTCAAAACAACGCTTAATGAAGGACAATATCCACCCTCACTTATAGACGGGGGAATTAAACGTGCCAAAAAATTAGACATAAAAATACTAAGAACAACAAAACATAATACCACACCTCATCTCAAAACACTACTATTTATATCAACACATAACCCCAGAAACAGTGTGGCATTCAACGCCATTATGCAAAATCTTCCTTTACTAACTAGAGATCCAAAAATAAACGACATCCTGAAAACGCACAAACTTGTCAAATGCAAAAAGCAACACAAATCACCAAAGAAACTACTGACAAATGCGAAAGTTTACAAAACAACCACGAAACCAACAGTTAAAATATGTGGACGCCTAAACTGTGGAACCTGCCCCAACTTACTTCAATTCTCGAATTTCCTTTTCAAACAAGGATAGAAGTTCACAATTAAAACTAGTTTCACTTGTGCCTCTGAGAACCTAATTTATGTAATTACCTGCACGGGTTGCGGACACAACTATATTGAACAGACGAGTATGACCTTGAGAAGGAGAACCACTCTACATAAAGAGCAAATTCGTTTCCCACAATACAGGCAAATTCCTCTCAGTGAACATATAGAAAAATGTGCAGATAACATCAAACCAAATTTCACAGTCTTCCCCTTCTACCAGTGCAAAGACACAATCTCTCCACGAGAACGTTTAAATAAAGAATTTTTTTTCATTGAAAAATACAGAACGTGTCTTAATATGCATGCATAACCAACTTTTATCTTTCTACATATTTCAATTCACGATTCCGTCACTCTACATAAATCCCCTAACTAAACAAGTTTTTCGAAACCTTTTTTTTTTTGTGTGTGTGTATATATATTCCTCTCCATTACCGAAAGCTGAGCAGTTATCTCCCTTGCTCACAACAACAACATTAATAATGATAACCAATTACCTTCCTTTATTTTTCTACTTGTGAAGTCATTCACTCGTAAATATCATCACGCACAACATGGACAAAAAGTTCTTCTTAAGAAAATACATATTAAAATAAGTAAACCATAATATCATGAATAGTAAAGCGAAACCGGTCGATATATTAAACATTATATTAAAACTATATAAGGTGTGTGTATTTTCCTTTTTTAATTTCTTATATGTGTATATATATCAGCAGATTGAATGAAAGTTTCCTAGGATTAAGAATTGGAAAAATTAGATAATCCAGGAGTTATCGTATGTGAAATAAAAGGACGGGTTGGTTTATAGCTAAAACCATTTTCTTCTCCAATCTCTGTCATTCACTCATTTTCTCTCATTAACTCTTTATATTTTCCCTATTTTCTTTTAAACTAAATAATTCATGAAATCTTACTTATTCCCGCCTCTCTTTCCATCTGATCTCTTCTGCTCTCCATCTACTCTCATCTGTTTCTTCACTTAAACCTTTCACATAATCCCTTCACCCTCGAAATTCATTAAGTCTCCCTTTTTTCCATGTTTCGTTTTTCGTCTTTCACTTTTTCTTATTTACTCTTCTCTAACCTTTAAAATGTTATATTTTTAATACCCAGCCCTACACATCGTTGTTCATTCTTTCTTTCACTCCATTCTTCTTTTCTCTTTCTCTTAACTTTTCTGCCACATTCCTACAAACGACCAGTTTTATCTTTTGCTCGTTTATTTTCCTTTCTATTTCAGCATTTGCTTTCTTTCATCTCACGCATGGACAAAAGGCTTCAAATTTATTGAATCGAGAATAGCTGAATTAATTAATAAAAGCATTTAAATGAAACTTATTTTATCAACTTTGGCAGAATGAAAGGATGAGTTCTCCAGAACATTAAGAAGAACACAAAACATTGCAAGTTAATTTGACAGGCGATTAACACCTATTGCTTTTCATCAACGCCAGGATAATACTAGTGGATTCAAATTTTTGGCACAGAGCCAGTTATTTTGGAGGGAGAGAGTCGATTAAGTAGACCTCAGTGATCAACTGGTACTTGATTTTATCGATTTCGGGAAAGGCAAAATGTTAAGTCGAACTCAGTGAAACTTGAACTCTGAAACTAGAGTCGAAAGACTCTCAGCCTCTTGAATCTGCCAGCTTGCCAATTTCATGATGGTCAAAATAATAATAATAATAATAATAATAATAATAATAATAATAATAATAATAATAATAATAATAATAATAATAATCCCTTTTAATTTTGACCCAAGGTCAGCACAAAACCACTCATTTCGGAGGAAGAATGTAGGTAATTTGTTGTTTAACCCCAGGTCAGTCATAATTTAGGACATGTATAAGCAAAGGCGTTCTAGTCATGGCAATACAATTTATTATTTAAAGAAGGGTATTCAGGACCATTTTATTTCTTGAGTTGGAAAAAATTTAATTATTTTTTCCCCAAGGAAATAGAACGAATCCATAAAGGCTCTCTAAAAACGGTGAATTGCACGATAAAATTGACGGTTAGCCATTTCAACTTCACTGAATTCGCTGCTCTCATAAACTTAACTGGAGATCAGAATTTTTCTCTTCACTCCCATCACCTTATTTAAGCGATCCTTAAAGAAATTCAAGAGGATTGTACAGGTTGAAAAAAATCCCTTGTCTTCGCCTCTTTAGGCCTCAAATGCTATGCTATTTCTTTTTCGAAGACGTTAATCATTCTTATAAAGGATTCAAATCGGCTGGCAGCTGAATGCCTTCTAACGCACGATAACAGCAATTCAGGAATAAGTCTTGTGATTAATGATCAGTAGACATTTAACAAGTACTTCCAGATTGTTTCGTTGTTCTGACTACATTTCGAACACATTCATTATATAGTAATACTGCGTTTGTAGGGTCCCGACACGACAGCTCCATGGGGGTATTACTAGACTAATGACGACGTTGGAAATTATGCATAAATTGCCGGCCTGAAGCTCCATGTTCATAGGTTTTTCAAAGCCTCATCAGCACAAGGAGTATGCCTCGTCACTTATGATCGTTCACCAAGACTGGACTGCAAGGGTAGACGTTCTACTGACTGCGTTGGTAGAGAAATGTAGCCATTTGGCAACACTCAATATGTTATAAGGTTTACCCCAGTCTTGGCTTGACACAAGACTGTAACCCTGCCAAAGAGACAAGCCGATTTCAAGCTTGACATATGACGACTACATTTGCTCACCTCAGTGCACATCTCTACATCATCTCATACTACACTCCGAGAGTAAGTTAAAGTCTGTGACGACGAAACACCGTTAAGCATGTCGCCCGTCATGCTAAAGTTTCTTATTCCTTTACTGCCTACAAGGGGCTACACACAGAGGGGACAAAGAAGGACAGACAAACAGATTAAGTCGATTATATCGACCCCAGTGCATAACTGGTACTTATTTAATCGACCCCGAAAGGATGAAAGGCAAAGTTGACCTCGGTGGAATAAATTTGAACTCAGAACGTAACGGCAGACGAAATACCGTTAAGCATTTCGCTCGTCGTGCTGAAGTTTCTGCCAGCTTACTGCCTTAAATTTGTCTTAAATTGTCTTAAATATTGCATAATATTGCAGTCCTTGATACACTGTTCGTTTGTCTAACGTCCGTTTCTTTATGCTAGTATACATTGAAAGTGTACTTATTTGAGACAGTAATTTTACGGGAGGATGTTCCTTCTGTCGCTAACCCTTTTTTGTTTTAGCTGTAAGTGCTTTGTTTATGTTATACTACTTTGTGAGCTCAGAGCTACACATTATTAAAGAAAACAAAAACATGACAGATTAAGAGAGAAAGAGAGAGAAAGAGACAGAGAGAGAAAGAGAGAGAGAGAGAGGAAAAGAGAACGAGAGAAAGAGAGAAATGGTAACGGCTGGATTAGCTTTTGATAAAAAGGTTTACGTGATCAAACCTAACCTGAGGTTAAACTAGAAGATGAAGTACAAAGGGAAGAAGAACCAGCATTTTCAGCAGCAGCAGCAGCAGCAGCAGCAGCAGAAGAAGAAGAAGAAGAAGAAGAAGAAGAAGAAGAAGAAGAAGAAGAAGAAGAAGAAGAAGAAGAAGTCACTGAAGGAACTTGTGGATGTTTTCTCGACTTGCAACAAATAACTATATCTTCTATGAAGATTGCCCTGCCATCTTGAAAATGACGGTGAATATATTTTGTGTGGTAGCCCTAGATAAACTTCTTTTCGATATAACAATGAGGCGGGGTGGCCACGATTGGAATTGTCTCATCTTGGAGTTTAAACAATAAAACAACAACAACAACAACAACAACAAAGACACCAACGATAGCCGCAGCAACGACAACAACTCTACTTGAAATTCAGTTGTGATTCAGTTGTGATTCGTGTTCAATGCTATCTCCATCCCCTCCTTGGTTAGACGTATTTCCACGATAAGACAGCCAGTCTATCGAAGGTGGTGGTGATGGTGATGGTGATGGTGGTGAAGGTGGGGATGGTTTTTACTTGTAATCCACTTAACGTTACGGAAACTAGAGAGTTGATCTCTGCTCTCCTATAGATTCTTGTCATTTAGACAAGGATTAACTTATTTTCAGCGTCAGCACACATCTTATCTCGTATTACCTCCACCCCAACCAATTCTTGCTCTCCTCCTGTCGTCTCTTCTATTTGGTGTTGTTGTTGTTCTTCTTCTTTTTCTCCCCTCCCCCTCCAATGCTCTTCCTTCTTCTTCTTCTTCTTCTTCTTCTTCTTCTTCTTCTTCTTCTTCTTCTTCTTCTTCTTCTTCTTCTTCTTTTTATTTTTCTTCTTCCTCTTCTCCCTTCCTTCCATTACCCCTCCTCCTTTTCCTCCCCTCTTCTTGTTCTTCTTGTTCTTCTTGTTCTTCTTGTTCTTCTTTTTCTTCTTCTTCTTCTTCTTCTTCTTCTTCTTCTTCTTCTTCTTCTTCTTCTTCTCTCCATTACCCCTCCTTCTGCTTCCTCCTCCTTGTTCTTCTTGTTCTTGTTGTTGTTGTTCTTCTTCTTCTTCTTCTTCTTCTTCTTCTTCTTCTTCTTCTTCTTCTTCTTCTTTTTCTTCTTCTTTTTCTTCTTCTTCTTCTTCTTTTTCTTCTTCTTCTTCTTCTCCCTTCCTTCCATTACCCCTCCTCCTTTTCCACCCTTCTTCTTGTTCTTGTTGTTCTTCTTCTTGTTCTTCTTCTTGTTCTTCTTCTTCTTGTTGTTCTTGTTCTTCTTCTTCTTCTTCTTCTTCTTCTTGTTCTTCTTCTTCTTCTTCCGATCTTTAGGTGTCTTCACCTAACCCCAAACACTGCACCCACATCCCCAAGCTTACCTCCCCTCTCCTTCCTTTGTCTTTCTCTCTCTATCTCTTTCTCTTTCTTTCGTC
>NC_068995.1:39863424-39866647 GCF_001194135.2 Octopus bimaculoides | reverse complement strand
TGCCACGGCCAGCCCAGCAGCTACAGTCGCAGCCACTGCCAATGTCATCATCATCATCAGCAGCATCAGCAACACCACCACCAGCACCACCACCACCACCACCACTAAGAACAATAACAACAACTTCAAGCATCAGCCATATTGACCATGGAAAGATCACCAATAGTAAAATTGTCTCAAGACGTATACATAAACGAACGTGTGCGCGTCGAACTTCCCGCATACATACACAGATACGTGCAAACGTACGTACATGGATAAATAGATAGACAGACAGACAGACAGATAGATAGACAGATAGACAGACAGAAAGATAGATAGATAGATACATACATACATACATACATTCAGATAGACAGACAGATAGATTGATAGATAGATAGATAGATAGATAGATAGATACATACATACATACATATACACACACTGCATACTTACAGACACATACTGCATGGACACACGCACACACATACAAATATAAAGAGAAAGAAAGATAGAGAGAGACGGAGAGAAAGAGAGAAATCGAGAGAGTGAGTAGCAGACACAGAGAAAGGGAAAAATAAAGAGGTTGATAGATACAGAATGCAAAACAATTCCCCTTCCAAATCTCTCTGTCTGACGTCTGTCTGTCTCCTTGTGTCTCTCTCCCCTCTCTCACTTTACGCGCGCACACACACACACACACACACACACACACACACACACACACACACATACTCTCTCACACACACACAGATATATATGACATTGGAAAAACTAAGTGTAAACCCTATTAAAACCTAAAAAAATATACAATAGTACAAACATAAATATATATCCACGGATATAAAAGCGCAAAACAAGTAAAACCGCAAAAAAAAAAACAAAAAACAAAAAAAAAAAGCCTCTGCAATAAAAACCTAAAATTACAAGCATAGCATAGAACTATCGTATAATAAGGAAGACTGTCCATAAGAACAGGAGATCAAGATAAAATAGACCCCTTCCCAGACCACATTAAGACACATTACTGAGAGATATGCACACACATAAGCACAAACACACGCATGCACATAGACATTTATGAGCCCAAAGAGAACATTGACAGATGTTCATTTAGAGGGAGACACACAGATTCACCGATATTCACACAGCGTTGAAATCTCTGGAGGATGTTATTGTCTTTGAGAGATAGCCGCGAAACTAAATTGAATTTCTCGTCGTTCTTATCCCTACTTCCAAATCTATTTGCTGGAAACCCACACGTGCCGTGCGTACATACATCCACACACACACTGACACTAAGACATAGTTACACTTATATACCCACACACATGCAGACACACACTGAGAGAGTGAACAAGAAGGATAGAGGAGGAGGAAGAGATGGAAATAGAGTGAAACTATTTGCGTGAGAGAGCGCGAGGCACACACATACGCATACATGTAAACGTATATATTTATATATGTATAATACATGCAGACTTGTGTATATCTTTATAAACATATGTGCATGTGTACGTATGTAATTGATTAGTCCCCTCTGTGTCTATAGTACAGGATGATTCAAAAGTCTCCATGTAATTAACAACAACAGGTATCACCAGATGCGCTATAACGAGTTCACAGTGAGTGAGGTAAACGTATTGTAACGTGCATTCAAAACAATGATAAATTTATAGAGCCTGTTAAATAATAATAAAAAAGTGTTCATATAAACTGTTTCTTATAAAAAATAAATCGTTCCTATGTATGGCGACTTTTGAATCACCCTGTAGAAAGAATTATATAAAAATACTAAAACGGTGAGCTGGTAGAATCGTTAGCATGATTCTGTCATAATCCTTTGGGGGGCCAATAAAATAAAGCACTGGGGGACATGCAATCGACTTCTCTCCCCTGAAATCTGTTGGTGTTGTGCTATAGAATTATATAAAATATTGCAATGCCCTTAATTGTATTTGACTATTTGAAGAATACGGTAATTGAAATACGCAACATGAGATTGGAAATTGGAATATACGCACGTCTACATTATGTATACGCTTTGTTTTGAGAGAAGAGTTTAAGGTGAAACATTTGTTATTCTTCATAGGTTTATGCTTTTATTCGTGGAGGCGCAATGGCCCAGTGGTTAGGGCAGCGGACTCGCGGTCATAGGATCGTAGTTTCGATTCCCAGACCGGGCGTTGTGAGTCTTTATTGAGCGAAAACACCTAAAGCTCCACGTGGCTCCGGCAGGGGATGGTGACGAACCTTGCTGTACTCTTCCACCACAACTTTCTCTCACTCTTACTTCCTGTTTCTGTTCTGCCTGTAATTCAAAGAGTCAACCTTGTCACACTGTATCACGCTGAATATTCCCGAGAACTACGTTAAGGGTACACGTGTCTGTGGAGTGCTCAGCCACTTGCACGTTAATTTCACGAGCAGGCTGTTCCGTTGATCGGATCAACTGGAACCCTCGACGTCGTAAGCGACGGAGTGCCAACATACATATGTTTGTATTCAACCAAAATTTCCTTAATTCAATAAGTATAAAAATTGTTTTATTTTAGTGTCGTACATTTTTGAGATATTTTTTTACAGTTGTTGTATATAATGTTTTATTTTTCATTTTTTTTTTTTTTTGATAATAAATAAATTTGACTTAATGAGTTGAATAACTCTTGAGTGTAATTCTCTAAAGTAACAACTATCTAAGTTTTAGTTGTCAGACCATCAGACCACTGTTGAATATGAGAGAATACTTGAAAAAAGGAAATACATATTAGTCGTCATATAGGTTGCACAATCTAGGTTTGAGAATTTGCTCGAACAGTTGATAGCTGATATGAAACTATATCAAATACTTGTAGATATAATTTCATAGTTGTACTATCAACAAGTTGGTAGTTGATATGAAAGAGTCTCTTGTACAGAGAGTTCTTCAGAAAATAATTACCAAAATATTGTGCATGAAGCACAAAATCAACCCAGTTTAACAATGTGTGAATTCCTCAAATCAATGGTAATGGTAAAAAAGCAACAAACTAAAACACTGCGTATACAAAAAGAAATTTTTTTTAATGGATATTTTATTACTATCAGCTTATCAAAGCAAGGAAATGATGTTCTCAATACTTGACATAATATTTCAGTGGAGCGAAAAGAATATACAATTTGTTTGTTTATTCATGTTGCAGAAAAACAGGATTAAAAAGACTTTCAGTTTTACATTGAGTGGAAAGTATTCTATATATAT
>NC_068995.1:39861413-39863115 GCF_001194135.2 Octopus bimaculoides | reverse complement strand
TATATATATGTGTGTGTGTGTGTGTGTGTGTATTCTGTATCAGAAACTTAGTGGAAAACGTGTGACCTAGTAGTGAGGGTGTTGCACTGACGATTGGAAGCTCATGGTTTCGCTTCTCGGACCGGGCGGTGCATTGTGCTCATGATCAAAACACTTCATTATTTCATGCTGCTCCAGTTCCCTCACCTGTAAACCGGTTCTTTGAGTTCTTGGACTTGAGACAGTATTTTACTTCAAAAGAACCACAGTACGAAAATAAGTTCATAATATAAAGAGAATTATCCTTGCTACTGTAGGCAAAAGGCCAGATATTTTGAGGAGAAGAGCTGGTCGAATATATCGTTCCCAGCCCCAAACTGCTATTTATTCTATCGATTCCCGAAAGAATGAAAGGCAACGTCGAGCTCGGCGGAATTTGGACGTAGAACGCAAAGCCGGAATAAATATTACTAAGCATTTTGTTACGCCTAGGACCATTCTGTTAGCTCGCAGTCTTGATAGCTTGAATGATGAAACATGACACTTTACTTGAGATTCAGTAGTCGAAAGTTAAAGACGAAGGTCAGCGATGCCTAAACTTTCTAAAACTAGGGGGAGCCTTCTCGCTGTCATAGTTATTTTAAAGTTTGAACAAATACTCCTTATATAGATATATTATCGTAACTTTACAAATCGCCTCTGAAAGAAATGGTCAATCTAGCAGTGGTAGCGACATACATTCATGCACATATTCCCTGGTGATATTTTTTGTATGTCAGTTTCAACGGTAATCAGCTTTTACTTGGATTTAGCCAACTATTATCGCTTGCTATAGAGGAGGTTGACTTTGATGTAGTAACTGTGAACTGTCGATTGCTTAAATTAATGTATGTTTATGCAGACAAAAGGCACGATTGTGTATTTCTGGATATTTATAAACGGGAAAAGTTAGTTACAAACGAAATTAATGTAGAACAGGCAGTTTACAGGAGAAAGAACAAAGCCACAGGTCAAACGTTTTGAGAAATTCAATCGAGAAAGGCGTAGAAAAAAACGAGATGTTTATAATCTGTACACCTCCTTCTTTTCTCTTTGATGTATATTCCAGACTTTCAAATTTGCCCCAATTTACCTCTATAACAATTGCTCACCAGAGGCACATCACACAATTGAGGAATATTCCAGACGAAACACTTACTATCCCTTTGTAATTTAGTTCGTACTCTCGCATAAGACATGTTTCGCCTATTTCCTAAATGTCGATGAAACAATTTCAGTATCTGATCGGGGGAATCTTCAAATTTTATCTTCAACGAGTAAGCAATATGCGGAGGAAACTCTAGCCAAATTCAGACTCTTTTCGTTATGAAGGTGACGATTAGTGAACAATAAATTCTGATCACCCTCCAGTAAAATGGTCAATCACTCTGCCAGTTTACAGATATGATAATATTTCTGCCCTAAAATATATAGTGTAACTTACGCTAATTTTTAGTGGCATAGCTAAATGTTTTTTTATCCGATATTTACAAGTTTCTATTTATACCTTTACTTGCTCGAGTTTCCTAAGAGGAATTATTTCACGTTCTCTCTCAAAGCTTGTAAATTCTATGACGTCAACAATATATATATATATATATATATATATATATATCTGCTTTGCATGTACCACGTCCTCATGTTGCTTTTTTCTTACGTTTTTTCTCCGTTTTCTTTTTAATTT
>NC_068995.1:39858934-39860927 GCF_001194135.2 Octopus bimaculoides | reverse complement strand
GTGTGTGTGTGTGTGTGTGTGTGCAGAAAGCAAACAAAAAAGAGAAGTAAAAAGAAAGATCACAGATTCGAGCTTGTCACATTTCTCTGCTTCAACGTGTTAACTTCGAAACAGTAAAAAAAAAAAAAAAAAATGCATCTATCGATTTTCGGTTATACACTTTTAGAAAACAACCCACTTCAAACTGCTTACCTTCACACCATCTTCTGTCGGTAAGAAAATATTGGCTGACGTCCAAAAATCCCATAATGATATGACTTAACTAATCAATATATAAGAATATTGAACACTGTCAGTTAGATGGCGCACGGGGTTGAAAAAGCTTTTCTAACAAATAGTAGAGTTATATAGCTGATCGCTTGATGTTATTTTGGAGTGAATGGGAATAAACCAAATACGACGTAGAAATGCTAGTCAAAATACACGCTCGAAACGCGTATTCTCTGTGTAGAATACACTTTGTAGTGCTCAAGAGATTTAAACTGGAGCAGGTAGAGGAGTAAATGTGAGGACAAACAAGTTAGGCAAGTGGATATACAAAAAATATTAAATACATTTAATACGAAAAATGTACATGCGTTTACGTATAAGAAGTTCCGACTTTCATAGAGTAGAAATATCAGGAATTAAAGGGCTTGAATAAATGTTTTACGAGTCCAACAGTTGTTTCTGGGGACTTGTTGATCCAAAAGGATGATTGCAAATTGATTCCATCATCAGATAATACCGGCCTCCGTCTTCGGGGAAGAGTCTGACATTTGAAGGTGTTGACTAAACCCCAACCACGAAGCAGGTAGGGAGACTTGTAATTGTCGCGTCTCTTAATTAGGCCCTCTTGCAGGCTCCTGTCTACACAAAAATGTAACCTACCATCAAGCAAGTGTATATATCGGCGGCATCGTAGATTTTAAACGTCGCTACCGTGCACACACGAACACTTTCTCCAATCAAAATTCTAAATTAGCAACCTTCTTAGTAATGTTTATACACAACTTTAAATCTTAAAATATCCCATATATCCTACCCTGGTCTATAGTAGGCGAAGCTGCCTCATACAATGCAAACACCGGCAAGTGTATGTTACGTCTAAAAGTTAACCATTCTTCGCCTTCATAACTACTCATTACTTAGTAAAATATTTGATGTCATTTATTCTTGTAAACAGAGGTACCACCCCAAAAAACTTAAACTAAGATAAAATCAGTCTAGCAACCTACTACTTAAAAAATACTACCACCCACTCTTATTGCTTCTCATACACACATTTCCAATATCTTCAATTTCCATTTCCAAATTCTTCAAATCAACAACTTCCTACTTCCCTCTTAGCCTCCCCACTTTCAAAAGGTACTTAACAATTCTCCACTCCTTTGAAAACTAACAAATCTACCTCTACTACCTCCCTATTCGCACCACTCTATTCAATTTCATACACCACGCTTTACCAAATCCCCCCCCCCCAATACTATTCCAGTCCTTTTGTCCCACTAGCAACTACTTTTTTAACTTCTTCTCACTCCCCACTCTATTCCACCTCCATCTCCTCTCTTTCCTCTCTACATACCTTACTAATCTCTAACAACCACTGAACCAGTGAACTTATTTCCCTCAAATAATAGCCATCCCCATTTTCACTATCTCGACCTTTAACTCTATAGCCTTCATACAAATTAACACAAAAGTCACCATTTACAGACTACCTGTAACATCCTTCCTGGAAGACGGAGGCTGGTATTATCCAATGATGGAATCAAATTGCAATCCTTATTTTGGATAGCCAAACCCCCAGAAACAGCTGTTAGACCCGTAAAAACACATATTAACCCCTTTAATTCCTGATTTCATTTCTATTCTGTGTAAGTCGGACATTTTTATATATAAAAATATGTACACTTTTTGCATTAAATGTATTTAATATCTTTGTATTTCGACTTGCGTGACTTGCTTGTCCTTATATTTACTCACACACACACACACACACACACACACACAC
>NC_068995.1:39852690-39858795 GCF_001194135.2 Octopus bimaculoides | reverse complement strand
ATATATATATATATATGTATATGTATATGTATATATAAACACACATATGAACAAAAAATGCATTGTAACTAAACAGCGACAGATAAAAAGGGTCCCTAATTCTTCATCAGTTATCAACCCAAGTAGTAATACTCAGTTTCGTACCATTAATGATAAGACTGAGGACTTCCCACATCGGAGGTGCCTGCGAAAGACACAGAGAATGCCAGTGTTCAATTGGCACATTTTTTATCAATCCCGAAAGAATGAAAGGTAAAGCCAACCTTAGCGGAATTTGAACTCCGTAAGTAAAGTCGAAAGAAATGCCGCTAAGCATTTTGCTCGGCGTATGGAAAGAATTTATAAATATCTTAATGTATCGCTATGCGCGTTTTATTTGTGTCTTTGCTTGCTTCGAGTTTTCTCGCTCGTTAAGCAGTTTGTTCGTGCGGAGAATTTTATTCCTGAAATTGGAATGCGTCTAATATACCATCAAATACACGGTAGATGATACATACCTGCATGTTGTGCATGCATGTGTGCATTTGCGTGTGTAAGTACAGAGGGAGAGAGAAGGGGAGATAGACTGAGAGAGAGAGGAAGGGAGCAGGAGAGAGGGAGAGAGGGGAGAAAGAAAGAGTGAGGAAGGGGATTGGAAGGTAGAGAGAGAGAGAGAGAGGGAGAGAGAGAGAGAGAGAGCGAGAGAGAGTATGAAAAGAGTTAACGCTATTAAAAATGAAATTAAGTAAAATATACGATGCACTCAGTAAATGAGGGTGATTGAATTTTGGTGACAGAGAAATAAAATTGCATGTGAGTTGTGACTGCTGTTAATGGATGGTATTAAGGAAGAAGATTCGAAGAATCAAAATCAAGAGATTTTTCAGAGACATCAGAATAATTAAAGCTTAAGCGGTATAAAGAAAGAATTATTTAAAAGCTTTATTAAATCAAAGAAACCTAAGGGTGGCGAAGATCTAACATAGCTTTCAATAAACTCCGCATCAACGTTAAATAAGCAGAAAAAAAATATTTAAAAAAAGATAAAAAGAGAAGAATACAAAAAAAGAAGAAAGATAATGAAATTTGTGTCCGAGTAGCTTGTTAGAGATGCAAGTAAAATAAAGAAATTAGTTCATCATTTATTGTCTGGATGTGAAATGTTTGCTACAGTTGAATGTGTTAAAATACGTAGATGTAGCTACAATATTGAGCAAAAGCACCAACAAATAAGTAAATAAAAATATAAAAAAACCCACCTGGAACAAAGCCATTTATACCATAGTTGATAGCATAAAAGACGCTCGAACATGTTATGCGTACTCTAATTTCAGCAGTGAATATTCACGGAAAAAAAAAAAAAAAGCTTTTGGTGCATTTCAGTATGTAATATTGGTTCCAAATTTTGGCTGAAAGCTAGCAATTTCGATTACATCGATCCCCAGCTCTCAACTGGTACCTGTTTTATGAACTCTGTCGGGATGAAAGGCAAAGTCGATCTCGGCGGAATTTGAACTCTGAAAGTTAAGGAGGACGAAATGCTGTAAAGTATTTCGCCCGGGGTGCTAACGATTCCGCCAGCTCGCCGGCTTATTGAAGATATACAATATTGAAAGCAATCTCTGATGCGACGAGCTGCCAGAATCGTTACTAGGCCGAGAAAAATGCTTAGCGGCGTTTCGTCGTCTTTACGTTCTCAGTTCAAATTCCGCCTCATCCCATTTGGAGTCGATAAAATAAGTACCAATTGAGCACTGGGGAAAATGTGATCGATTAACCTCCTGCTCCCATGATTGCTGGCCTTGTGCCAAAATTTGAAATCAACGCTTAAACCGATCTAGATTTATATTGCAGAATTTTCACAAAAGTAGCTACAGCAGAAAACACTGCTGTATATAAAATGTAAGTTAACAGAACACAAATCACGATAAAGCAAGTATCCGATGTGATTATAGTAATAAAACATGCAATCCCATCCCAACCGCAAAACAAAACACGTACACATACACATACACAGACGTAAAAAAAAAAAGCATGGTACAAAATTAGCTTATGGGTGTTTTAATTCGCATTTAGGACTCGGTGGGGGAATATTTTGTGCCTTTAAAAAAAAAAACGCACATTGTACCATATAAATGCGAACCGATATATACTAAACAATGTTCAAGAATACTGCTGACTTTTAAATATTAACATCTAAGCAAATCAAAATCTCGATTCGATTTCGAATAACAGTTTCAACAATTGCATTTAATTTCCTTTGAAATGGTGCGAAAGTTACAAAAGCACAGGGAATACTAGATGTCCGACGATTTGGTTCCGTACCAACGAAACATCATACGCTTTCGTTTGTTTCTTAAAGAGAAACTGTCCGCCGCCGACCTTGTTGCTGTTGTCGTTTAGTCCTTGTTCAGACCCAACCGTACAAGTTGATTACTAAAGGCATTGTCGCCGGGACCACATGACACTTTCTTTTCAAATACACTGCAATTTAATGTTTTTCTTCTTTTAAAGTAACAGGAAGGCATTTACGAGAGATTAGACTCTTATTTCTAACAAACCTTGCAGTCACGTAAAAACAGTCTTGCTCACTTATTTACTTGTAAATAAAATTTATTACTATAGTCATTAGCGACAGAGTATGTACAATTAGTAATCGTATGGGTGTGTGGTTATGAAGTTCGTTTCACAGCCTTGCAGTTTTGTGTTCGATTCCACTGTGCGATACATTCAGGAAATGTCTTTTACAGTAATTTTGATTCGGCGAAATTGTTGGTAATGAAATTTTGGTAGATAGAAACTGTCTGAAAATTCTCTGAAAAACTATCCCTGTTCTTGGTTGGTAGACTTAATCTGTTGGTTGGATTAGCATCTCCACACCGTCTTGGTGTACCTTTAATAGAACCCACTCTTTTGTGAAGATTTTGGCTTGATCCCGGTCTGGGATTACGTCTTTCTTTTCTCTCACCTATCTGAGAAGCCAATGAGTACCGTGCTTCTTCATCTTACAGGTAAAACAATTGTTTTTATTCGCTTGCAATGTTAACTTGAAATACCTCTATGGCCGAAAGACATGCAATAAGCAAAAGAAGTAGCCTTCTTTTCTTCCTCCTCACCATCGTCATGGTCGTCGTCATCGTGAACATCACCATCAAGATAACAGTGGTGTACAATAGGCTGTGTCTAAAAACGGTTACACGCAAATAAAAATATACATGAAAATGATTCCTAACATTGGCGGAAGGCCACATTTTGTAAGAGAGGTGGGCAGAGTCGATCAACATCGATCTCAGTATATGTCTGATATTCATTTTATTGATTATCGATTACCATCCCTCCGCTAAAGAAAAAAAAATAACATAAAATAAATAAGAATGACTATTAAACGTATGAAACCAACACAGTCCTCAAATTATTCCAATGAAAAAACTACCAGACGACCAAAACAATAAACAATATATGCAGCAACAGTCAATTATGAAACGCCGACGACGTCTACAACAACAACAACTTCAACAACTAAATGATAGAAATGATGAAAACTCACTGAAATCAAGCTATAAAAGACACTAATAGCATAACGATAGCACGTTGAAGATGTATAACAAGAAATTATTAAACAAATATTAGATGAAGTCGTGCCAGCAGTTTGAAACACATAAACAGCCAAGATCAATAACTGATGTATATTTTTTTTAGTTGTTCCAAATTTTTAGGTAAGTGACAATCTTTTGATTTTGTTTTCGTTCAGTTCTCTCTATCATTTCTTGTGCTTATCATTTATAACTTATTCCCTTTCCAAGGAATTGTTTTTATTTCATAACGTATTTTTTTTTCTGTACCTTTATTTTTTTAGGAATTTTTTTTTTGTTTGTTCATTTATTTTATATTTTATACATACATAAGATCTCAGATTTACAAATGAGATATGAGATTCTGAAATTTTCAAGCTTTTCTTCAGAACATTAGCGATGTCGGTGAAGTGAAAATGAAAATGGTTTTCAACGGAAATCGAAAACGAAACCTTGTTGGAAAATCTATCCGTCACGATTTTCCACCTTATATGCCCTGAAGAACTTTCCTATTTTCTTTGATATCTCATTTGTTTCCTCACTTCAGTTGACGATGTTTTTGTTTACTATTCTTAGGCAAACTTTCTATATACCGATTTTTCGTAATGCTTTCTCAATACTTCCTATCTGCATATTACTCACAAGTTTCGAAGTGAAACTCATTCCAATATCAATTCAGTCTATTCTTTTGAAATAGTTGGGTTGTACTTGACTTTTTTTTTTTTTTGGTAATCGATGCCAACGCCAGAAGTTAGCTTCTTTTTAATATTTTATATCACCTTTCTATTGTGAACAATCACTGGTTAACAGCGTTTAAGATGTCGAAAGCAGCCAAGGATTTCCTGTATAATTCGGATGAAATGAATATCACCTGGAACTCTGTACGAAAGTAAAGATGGATCAATTCTCTCGCCAATGTTTACAAATTTCAGTGACATCTCCGAAATACATACATACACATATACAAACATATATACAAGAAATCTTGAAATAAAACTGGACAATAACATATATACATATACAAATACATGCACAAATAGATACATTTATACATAAATATATTTCTATCTCGCTTCACAATCAGTGAAGGCACATGGCTCTGTGGCTATCACTGTATTTTAATACATCTATGTTAACTAATTCTTAACACCACAAGATGGCACATTATGAAACTGAACCCAGAGCCATGTGGTTGGAAAGCAAGCTTCTTATCACACAGCTACATAATCATAATATATCGGTCGGTTTGTCATAAGCTCGAGGACACATAAGACCGGACCATAACCCGGTTTTCATACGTATGAATAACTGAAGTTACAACAGCCACCCAACCCCGTAGAGTCAGTTTTCAAGTTTTTGCTGGAACTCATTGACAGCTGAATGGGCTGGAGTCACGTAAAATGAAGAGTTTTGTTCAACAACACAACACAGCGCCGGGTCCTACAAGTCGAAACCATGATTTTACAGTTTTAATCAAGGGATGCTTCTTTTTGCAAAATTTGAGTTTTGTTCAGTCTAGCGATAAGTCTACAAGTCCTGCGAATTGTTTATTCATTTTCTCTATATACTCCAGACTGGCCGAGATGATTTTTTTTGTCTGGAGTGACGTGATGCGTGGCAATGATAGGTGTAAAAAAAAAACCCCTAAAATCGTGAAACGTGCATCTAGTATTCACTCCGTCACTTCCGGGATAGATTTGTTTCGTCTTGCACTGATGCATATTTTTATAACACTCTACGTCTATAAAGGATCTTTTCCCGGACGGATACTGTAGCTACTGGCTTCTCTACGATATACATACATCAGGTATCTCATAGATCTCTCTCTCTCTCTCAACACACACACACACACACACACACACACACACACACACACACACACACACACACACACACACACACACACACACACACACACACACACACACATACGAGAAGACGCTGTAAAGTTCCTGCCTTGAAGGGTGTCACCAAAGGCCTGGCTGGAGGCCTAGTCATCCGAGTTCTTTTACAGGGCTTAGAAAAACTGAATGTCTGCTATAATAAGTGTGTGAATCTGAAAGGAGAATATGTTGAATAAAATCATAATTAACTGATCTCCCTGTATTTTCTTTTGCCCAAAGCCATTGCGTTTTCAGCACCTTCTCGTACATATATATATATTACGTTAACAATCCTTTCTAATTTAGGCACAAGGCCTGAAATTTGTGGGGAGGGGTAAGTCAATTACATCGACCCCAGTGCTCAACTGGAACATATTTCAATGACTGCGAAAGGATGAAAGATAAAGTCGACGACTCCGGCGGCATTTGAACTTAGAACGTGAAGACTGCCGAAATGTTGCTAAGCATTTCGCCTGGCATGCTAACTATTCTACCAGCTTGCCGCCTGAAAAATAAAAATAAAATAATAATAATGAAAATAATAATAATAATAATAATAATAATAATAATAATAATAATAATAATAATAATAATAATAATAATAATAATAAGAAGAAGAAGAAGAAGAAGAAGAAGAAGAAGAAGAAGAAGAAAAATAATGTAAATATAGA
>NC_068995.1:39847515-39849555 GCF_001194135.2 Octopus bimaculoides | reverse complement strand
ATACAAAGACCTGGAAATAGAGATAACTCGAATGTGGAATCTAAAAACAGAAACAATTCCTATCATAGTAGGTGCCTTAGGTATAATAAAAAAATATTCAGACAAATACATAACAAAAACACCAGGACTTACAAATATATATAACATACAGAAAATTGCACTACTGGGTACTGCACACATTATACGCAAAACACTTTCAATACAGTAAACATAAGAGCACCACAGCAAACCACAGCACATACCCAAGGCGCACAGAGCTGCGCTCGGTAGTGAAGTGAAAGCACGTTATAAAAATAAAACTACTGAATAATAGTAATAATAATAATAATCTTTTCTACTCTAGGCAAAAGTTTCGAAATTTTGGAGCAGGTGCCAGTAGATTAGACCGACCCAAGTACGCAACAGGTACTTAATTTATCATCGACCCCGAAAGGATGAAAGGCAAAGTCATCCTCGGCGGAATTTGAACTCAGAATGTGAAGACAGACGAAATGTTGCTAAGCATTTAGCTTGGCGTGCTAACGTTTCTTATTTCTTTATTGCCCACAAGGGGCTTAACATAGAGGGGACACACAAGGACAGACAAAGGGGTTAAGTCGATTACATCGACCCCAGTGCGTAACTCGTACTTAATTTATCGAACCCCGAAAGGATGAAAGGCTAAGTCCACCTTGGTGGAATTTGAACTCAGAACGTAACAGTAGACGAAATACCGCTAGGCCTTTCACCCAGCGTACTAACGTTTCTACCAGCTCGCCGCCTGAAAAAACAACAGCAACAGCAATAATAATAATAATAATAATAATAATAATAATAATGATAACAACAACAACAACAACAACAACAACAACAACAACAACAATAACAATAATAATAATAATAATAATAATAATAATAATAATAATAATAATAATAATAGCTATCATTATTATTGCTATTATTATTATTGATTAATTGTTGCAGTTTCTTTCCGCAGAAATTCTTTGTTTTCTTTTGAAACATTCTCCTTTGACATTCAATTCTTTTACATTTCCTATCGCTCTACAATAGTTTTGAATTCGCCAAATGACTTCACTCCGAACCGTTTATAATGCAGTTGCCAACAATTATTTTTTTCAGTCTACCACATCAGTACAGCAGGTGTACAATTTTGTTATTAATTGCAGCTTTTGCAATATTTCATCGAAGTTGTAGCATATGTGTTAGTAGTTGAATTTGTTGTAGATATTGTTGTTGCCGTTGTTTTTCATAGCTTGTCTTCTATTAACTTTAGAATTTTCTTTTCTTGCTTCGCTTTTTGTTGAAGGAAACAATTCAACAAAGCTGTTTGGTTTTCAACAAAGAGTGCAATTGTTTATTTCGCCGGAACAATTTGGTCTTGGCTTATTCACAGATGAAATATATTTTTAAAAAATTGCAATTTTGTTTATTCTTTTCCTATTTTATCAGAATGTTAATAATGATATAATTAATGATCATAATAATGCGAATCTAAGCAGCTACACAAATGTTTCTGTACATCTTTTAGATGTCGAATTGGTAAGAAAAACGCTAAAGGAAAAACAGCGATCGCATAAAAGCTGCAACATAATGATTACTATAATTATGGCTTCGTACTTTGGCACAAGGCCAACAATAATCGGGGGCGGAGGCAAGTCGATTACATCAACCTCAGAGTTCAACTGGCACTTATTTTATTGACCTCGAAAGGATGAAAAGCAAAGTTGACTCGGATGGAATTTGAATTCAAAACATAAAGACGAACAAAACGCCGCTAAGCATTTTTCTCGGTGTGTTGGCGATTCTGTCAGCTGGGCGCCTTAATAGAAAATGACAGTAACTGTTTCAAATTTTGGCTGAATCTTGTAAAAGTTACGTCTGTTACATCAACACCAGCGCTTGATGAGAAATTGACACCGAAACAATGATAGGCAAAGTTGACATCAACAGAATTTGAACGCTGAAAGAAATGCCACTAAGCATTAAGATCAGCGCGCTAACGATTCTGCCAAGACGCTACCTTACCGACTCACGAGGGGG
>NC_068995.1:39843728-39847502 GCF_001194135.2 Octopus bimaculoides | reverse complement strand
GGGGGGGGGGGGGAAACACGAAGTTCACATCGGCCTGTGATTTTTGGGAAGGGACTGGCCGAACTAGTATTTAAACCATAGTATTTAACTGGTTCTTTGTTACTTCTCTCATATATTTGAGGCAAAGGGCGACTGTGAGGGAATATTATAAAGGGAATCTGTTTACAACTGCTTCAGTAGTTTTGCGAGTCTTTTACACCCAACTCTCATCGAATTTTCCCACACCATTCTAGCATGGAACTAAGATATCATTTAAGAATCTCACTAACTCTAACGAATGGAGCATTCCCAAGAACGATTCTAAAAGCTTAGTAACTGATCTCGTATTGTCTATTAATCGTTTTGAGTTCAAATTCTGCCGAGCTCGACTTTGCCTTTCATTCCTTTAGGGAATAAAATAAGTACCAGTTGAGCACCATAAATGTAATCGATTTATGTCTCCACCCCACAAATTACTGGCCTTATGCCAAAATTTGAAAGCAAATTAAGTTTAGTTACTGGCTTAGGATTCAATATCTAACCCCAATATTTCCTTATTAAATTTAGTGATTTAAGGGCGATTTACCAACGCTCCCTAACGTGTTAAACGACTACGCAGAAGCTCCCTTGTTAACTTAGTTGGAGTTAAACTGGGTGATGTACTAGATCTACCGTTAAATGCTAGGCCTATCCATACCTGAAACTAAAAGAGGAGACCTTCGACCAGTTTGGTCAATTCTACTAGATTGATGAATTTGACTGGTTTACACAACTTCACCTCGGTTTTGGATTAGGTTAAACATCACAAACTCACATTTTCTTCCTCATTTACTGTATTCATTTTATCTAGTTTCAGCTCATGAGCTGTGGCCATGCTGGGGCACCGTCATTATAAGAACTTTTATAAAGTATTAAGCGAAAGAAATACTTTTTGCCCCAAACGAATGAATATTTATTTTTAAGTACTTTTACAAAAATGTCTTCACATAATATCTATCTATCTATCTATCTATCTATCGATCTATCTATCTATCGATCTATCTATCTATCTATCTATCTATCTATCTATCTATCTATCTATCTATCTATCTATTATAATAAACATGTCTAATATTATATATATATATACATATAAATAAATGTATGTATATACATATGTATGTATGTATTATATAAAACATACACACAAAAATATACACGCATGCGTACACACGTGTCAGTATACTCTTAATACGATCTCACTTTTTCTCTGTTTGTCTGTCTGTCTGTCTCCCTTTTTCTCTGTTTGTCTGTCTGTCTCCCTTTTTCTTACATAAACATACATACATGCACTCATGCACATGTTGAAATTTATTATGCACAAAAAGCAAGTATGAACATGCATGGAGACAGATATATAAGAAATTTAATTATTTATGCACGAAAATATATAAATAGAACGCACACACACACACACACACATACATACATACATACATACATTGACAGACAAATACATACATACATACATACACAAACACATATTTGTATGCACATCCATAGGCGTACAAATGTGTGCGTATATCTTATCGATGTTTCTAATTACTGTACGTTTCATTGTGTGTGTGTGATGTGTTATAAGCATTTCCACAAACCTCAACCAGTCTTTCATTCTGTCTGTCTGTCTGTCTGTCTGCCTGTCTGTTTGTCTGGTTACCTGTCACTCTCCCTCTCCGTCTCCTCTACTCCTCATAACATCGTGACTCGCTACTTGTTGATGCTGCTGGCTTTGTTAACGGTTTAAATCCTAGGAAGCTGCTTCAGTTGCTGCTGTTGTTGTTGTTGTTCTTGTTACATCTGCTGCTGATGTAGTAGTAGTAGTAGTAGTAGTAGTTGTTGTTGTTGTTGTTGTTGTTACTTTTGTTTCCTATCACTGCAACAACCACTGCCTCTGCTGCTACCGCTACTACCGCTTCTACCGCTTCTACTGCTGCTATCTCATTCATAGATCATGATACATACATAAGCTTTTCTCTATCCATCCATTCTCTACTCCTTGCTCCCTTCCCTATCTTCCTCCTCCTCCTCCTCCTCCTCCTCCTCCTCCTTCCTCTCGCTCCTTTCTCACTCACTCCTCTCCTTCCTCTCCCTCCTTCACCGTGAGCGACGCCATTACGATCACACACTTGCCGCCGCCGCCGTCTTCGTCGTCCTCGCCATGACCATCCATCCTAACTGATTTATTGACCCTTCTTCTCTTCACGTGCAGCGGACCTTATTGAACCCCCTTATGCATAAAATAACATGAACGGTCAGCGCCATCGCCGTAGCCGCCGCCGCCGCCGCCGCCACGACTATGATGATGACGAGGTCGACAATCAGCAGCAGTAGCAGCAGCACCACCAGCACCACTACAGCAACAACAACAATCACAACATTTGTTCAGTCACCACCTGCAGCTCTTCCACATCGTACATTTTATCGTGATTATCACAACCACTACCACCTCCATCCATCACCACCACCGCTACCATTACTGCTATATTGCCTCCGCTATTGTCGACATCGCTGCCATCATCACTATAAAGTCCACCATAAAAGAACTACTACTACTACTACTACTACTACTACTACTATTATTATCAGCAACACCGCTACTGCCATACCAGTATAAAGACCGCTACCGCCACCACTACCACCACCACCACAACTTCCACCAGCGTACTCACTATCATCGTAATTCACCACTATAACCCTATACTGCTACCGCTATAACCATTGTGAAGGCAACGACCACCATTACTACCATTGTGAAAAACCATCACTACCATCACAATGAACACCATTCTTAATACCACCGGTACCACCATCACGATCATCACCACCGCCACCACTACCACCACTACCGGTGCCACAACCGCCGCCGCCACCACCACCACCACCACCACTACAACTGCTACTTCTACCACTACCATTGAGAAAACTATTACTACCACCAAAACCAACACTACTACTACTACTACTACTACTACTACTACTACTGCTGCTGGTGGTGGTACTACTTCCTCTGGCCCCACCATCCCCATTGACAAATCCACTGAAGACAACTACAGCAATAGCTAACACCAGAAACACCACCACCACTACCACCACCACCACCACCAAAACTGCTACCGCCGCTGCCACCAGCGTCACCACTAGTGCCGTCAGCACCACCTACGCAATTCACACTATTACCGCCACTGTAACAACGTGCATATCGTTGTCGTCTTCTTCCTCCTTTTCTTCTTTTCTCTTTCCTTCTTCTTCTTCTTCTTCTTCTTCTTCTTCTTCTTCTTCTTCTTCTTCTTCTTCTTCTTCTCTCCTTCTTCTTCTTCCCTTTCTTCTTTTCTTTTTAGTTCTTTGTCTTTCTCTTTTTCTTCTTCTCTTTGTTTCTTTGTTTCTTTGTTTCTTCTTTTTTCTTCTTGTACTTCTTCCTTTTTTCTTTTCTTTTCTCTTTCCCCTTTCTTTACTTTCTTCTTTTCTTTTTATTTCCTCTTTACTTCTTTGTTTTCGTTCTTTCTTTTTTTTCTTCTTCTTGTTCTTCTTCTTTCTATTCCTCTTTTCTCTTCTCTTTTCCTTTTCTTTATTTTCTTCTTTTCTTTTTATTTTCTCTTTACTTCTTTGTTTTCTTTCTCTCTTGCTTGCTTTCTTTCATTCTCTTCTTCTTCTTCTTCTTCTTCTCCTTCTTCTTCTTCTTCTTCTTCTTCTTCTTCTTCTTCTTCTTCTTCTTCTTCTTCTTCTTCTTCTTCTTCTTCTTTCTTCTTTTCTTTTCGC
>NC_068995.1:39842987-39843718 GCF_001194135.2 Octopus bimaculoides | reverse complement strand
TTTCGCCTTCTTTAATTTCTTTCTTTCTTCTTATACTTTTTCTTGTCTCTTTTCTTCTTCTTCTTCTTCTTCTTCTTCTTCTTCTTCTTCTTCTTCTTCTTCTTCTTCTTCTTCTTCTTCTTCTTCTACTACCACCCACAACAAACAGTATCACTTACCAAAAAAGTGGGTGACTCTTAGTGGTCGCTTAAACTTCTAGAAACAGCAGCCGAGTCACCTTTCTCCCCTTCACCACCCAGAATCACATCCTACCGTCTTAGAGAAGAACACATTACATAATGTGGCCCTAAGTTACTAGCATACAAGTAAAAAACAAAACAACAACAAAAGACAAAGCAAAACAAAACAGGATGGTCAAAGTTGGATTATCTTGGATCAAAGATTTGCTTAATCAGAGCTGACCTAGCGTTGAACAACAACATCAATTCTTTGTATTATTTACTGACAACCACCATCATGCATCACTCTCACTACCCCCACTTTAAAAAAAAAAATCCCCATCACCACTATCACAATCATCACCAACATTAACACCCCACCACCACCACCACCACTACCACTACTACTACTACTACTACTACTACCGTCAACCACTCCACAAAACCCATCACCACCACCACCACCACCACTACTACTACTACTACTACTACTACTACTACTACCACCACCACCACTACTACTACTACTACTACTATTACTACCACCACTACTACTGTCATCCACTCCACAAA
>NC_068995.1:39840778-39842359 GCF_001194135.2 Octopus bimaculoides | reverse complement strand
ACTACTACTACTACTACTACTACCGTCAACCACTCCACAAAACCCATCACCACCACCACCACCACCACCATCGTCATCGTCAACGTCATCGTCGTCGTCGTCGTCATCTTCACCATCATCATCATCTCCGTGACCACTACCGCTACCATCGCCACCCTCCCCCCACCATCATCATCATCAACAACATATCAATGCCATAAACATGATGACTACCAGTACCGGTTAGACACTACTACTACTACTACTACTACTACTACTACTACTACTACTAGTGTAACGCAACAAGAACAACAGAAACGCAACAGTTTTTATCATCCTTGAAGAACATGGCAGATGCTTCTTACTCTTCCTTGTTTGTTTACCGCCGCAGCCTCTCTCTCTCTCTCTCTCTCTCTCTCTCTCTCTCTCTGTACCTCTCTCTCACCGGCACCACTACCATCACCACCATCATGCTGTAACTTCTATTTCTGCTTTAGTGTCTCTCGTTTCTTCTTTCTCTCTCACCTTCGCTTACCAACACTGTCACTGTTACAAACCACTTTGGACACTAGCGCAACCACTAACTAATATTGTTACAAGGACCAACATTCCCACTATCATCACCACCGTCACTGTCCCCCAGCACTAACACCTTTACCACCGCCGCTGCTGCCCCATACCGCCACCACTATCACCACCACCAGTATCAACAACGCCACGTCCACTTCCACCACTACCACTATTGTCAGCACTATCACCACCAAAAACAACACGACAAAAACCACCATGACCACGTACACCTCCTCCATTGCCTCCAACCCTTTCACTGCCTCCATCACTACAACCACAATGTTGCTACTGCTGTTCCGCGTTTGTTTACTGCTGCAGTGTGACTCTCTAACCAGCACCACTGCAGTCACGAACGCTTAACACTAAGCACCACCACCACCACCACCACCACCACCACCAACACCACCACCACCACCACCACCAGCATGCCACCACCGCAGCCATTACTAGTGTTACAAAGCCCACGACGACGACGACCACCACCACCACCACAAACCACTGCCACCACCATCATACCGGTGCTGCTATTTCTGGATTGTTTACTGCTGCAGTGTATACCTCACTCTTACCACTACCACTGCTGTCACAACGATATTTTAAACTCCTCCCATCATCACTACCACGTTACAATACAACAACCATCAACATCACCTACACCACCACAGGCAATGGAGGGCGATAGCAGTAAGGGTATATACAGCAATAGTGGCAGTAGCACTATAAACGGTAGCGGGGGAGGGTTGCATTAATCGATATTGCAGCTACTATCACCGCTACCATCAGTACTCCCATTGCTATCAATAATACTACCACCGCTACCATCAGTCGTACCATTTCTACCACATATATTAACATACCATGCTACAATCCAAATATCCATCCATATTCTCGATTATCACAAACCAAATTTTTGTTACCATAGCAACTATTACTGTTACTCTACCTCCACAAGTACAATGTACTTGTAACATTAGTGTGGATAACCTATTATTGAATTTGTGACTGCTGCTGATGCACCTCCTCCTCCTCCTC
>NC_068995.1:39839678-39840733 GCF_001194135.2 Octopus bimaculoides | reverse complement strand
TCCTCCTCCTCCTCCTCCTCCTACTACTACTACTGTGTTTCTTACACACCGTGTTAAGTATCTTTTATCTTGTAATTGTTCCAGTCATTGGACTGTGGCCATGCTAGGGCACCACCTTGAAAGGTTTTAGTCAAACGTATTGACCCTAGTGTTTACAATTTTCTTGAATTCTAATATTTATTCGATCGAGGTCTTTTGCCGAACCGCCAGGTTACTGGTACGTAATTAAACGAACACCAGGAGTGAAGTGACAATGAGGAAAAAGATATAATAAACGCGCACACACACGCACACACACACACACACACACATATATATACACACACACACACACACACACATACACACGCACATGTATATATATGTGTGTGTGTGCATCTATTCTTTTTTCTTTTACTTGTTTAAGTTATAACAAGGTGGCCACGCTGGGGCAGCGCTTCGAAAAATCTTGGTCAAAAGAATCGACCTTGATGCTTTATAATTATTAAAGCATGATCCTTATTCTATCGGTCTCTTTAACCGAACAGATAAGTTACGGGTACGTAGACACCTCAACACTGGCTGTCGAGCAGCGGTGGGGACAAGCGCGCGCGCACACAATCTCCCCACACATGTATAGTTATGCGACTTGCTTCTTTTAGCTTCAATCTAACAAATCCACACACAAAGCTTTGGTCACCTGGGGCTGTAGGAGAAGCAGCTTGCGCAAAGTGCCGAGTAATAGGAGTGAGTCCAAGCCTATACAGTCTGGATCAAGTTTCTTAACTACAAAGCCACCCCTGTTATAAAACAAACTTACCTGCCAAAAAGGTGTCTTGAATTAATACACTCTCTTTTACTTGTTTCAGTCATTTGACAGCGGGTATGCTGGAGCACCACCTTTAGTCGAGCAAATCGACCCCAGGATTTATTCTTTGTAAGCCTAGTACTTATTCTATCGGCTCTTTTGCCGAACTGCTAAGTTACGGGGTCGCAAACACACCACCATCTGTTGTCAAGCGACGTTCGGGGGACAAACAGACCCACAAACATATGCACACACATGCATTTTATAT
>NC_068995.1:39834882-39838366 GCF_001194135.2 Octopus bimaculoides | reverse complement strand
GTGTTACTGAATTTAACTGTGGTTCTGTCCAAGATAGACCGACTGGGATCGTTAAACTAGCTAAATTTATAAGTTCTAAATTTATAAGTTCTAAAATTGCTGAAGAATTCGTTGCTGGGCAGTTTAGTTTAATGGTAAAACACTTGATGCGTAATCACAGGGATGTGAGTTCGAGTCTCACGGCTGGCCAGTAACGTATTTTTCTGCAATAAATGGATAATTTATCCTGGTCACGCTATTTATAACATTATCACGTGTTTGAGAAATAAATTTATTTCTGTTCTTACAATACATCTCAACGCTTTTTTTTTAAAAAAAAGAACAAACTTTGTTTGTTTACTTTTATCGTAAAGTTGAATTTAGCTGATATTTTATTCTTTCTCTGTTCTTTTTTTTTTTTTTTGCTTTTTTTTCAGCCTGCTGTGTTTCAGTCTTTTCTGAAATCATTATAATCTACGTTTAATTGAAAAATCCGACATTATAAAACACTCGACACTAATAATGAACTGACAAACAGAAAACTCATGGAAATTTGTACTACCCTCTTCAGAGCAACGGAAGGAAATTACAAGTCTCATGGGGTTATTTTCTTTGTTGGCAAGCACTCAAAAGTCTGGTGAAGGTCGTTGTTGAAATCACTTGATACAAGTGTGGAACCTGCGCAGAAATAAGAGCAGCTCTACACACACACACTCATACAAACACACGTACATACGCACACATACACACACAAATGTATTTGTTATTTGCATATATATGATTCTGCGTTTAGCGTTTAGTCTAATTACGTGACATCTTGGAAAAGTGTGTTGTGCTATGGCCTCCGGAAACTGGAAGAAGCCTTTCACTCCGGCATAGCCGCAGTCTAATTACTGAAACAGGTAAAAGGTAAAACATATACGTGTATGTATGTATGTATGTATGTATGTATGTATGTATGTATGTATGTATGTATGCATGCATGTATGTACGTATGTATGTGTGTGTGTGGGCGTGCGTGTCTTTGTGTCTGTGTCTAAGTCTCAGTAACTTAGTGGTTTGGCAAAAGAAGTCAATAGAATAAGTACGAGGCTCAGAAAATAAGTTTTGCACTCTATCCGACTAAAACCCTTCAAGGTGGTGGCTCAGCAAGGCAGCAGTCAGATGACTGAATGAATTAAAGGATAAAAGATTTATCTATCTATCTATCTATCTATCTATCTATCTATCTATCTATCTATCTATCTATCTATCTATCTATCTAAACACACACGTATTTATGTATGCCTGTTTGAGCTTAATAAGCTTATATTTTACATATATTACATAATAAGTTCTACAATTTAAAATGTGGCTTATATCGAGATGACGGGTTCATTATAACACATAATATGAATGTTCATCTTTTAGATGATTTCAAAAACTATTTTTGAGTTAGTTAAAGATTTACAGATAAAGATTACTTTTGATGCAAAAATATAGATAGATACTTACCTATATATTCCCTTCCGTTCAGAAGCCAATAAATAATTTCCAGTTAGGAAGTCAAATGAAAACTCACAGCACATTAGTATCGATTCAAAACATTCACCTGCTATTATAAATAACTTAGTGAAAAGTGATGAGTGCCAGTATTTAAATTGATACGTCTTCCCTCAGTAAAGCAGCCAATTATTACACAGAAAAGTAAAAACACAGCCGTTCCACTTAGTAGTGGTAGTAGTAGTAGTAGTAGTAGTAGTAGTAGTAGTAGTAGTAGTAGTAGTAAGGGGTTATGTGCTGTAACTGTGCGTCGCTCCATCCACCATTTCTTTGTGATTCCCTACTCGTCTTGGTAGATAAGACTTTTATACAACTCAGGCGACAACCCTCCAGCCCTTGGGTATGTTTGAGTGGTCGTTGTTGGTGAGAGTTTGACGAGGTCGGCGTGCGAATCCTATCTGAACCTCTTTTAGTCACCTTTTACGACACGCAGAGGAAACGTCGCATTTATTCTTTGACATGCTAAGATTAATTAATTAAATAATAAGATTAGTTTTTTGATATGAAAGATAGAAGATGTACCAATACTTCGTTTAACATTCCACTCGCGCTGAGTATCGATATATGTACCGCTAAACATTTCTTTAACGAATTAGCACTGGATGGACCTGCATAATACGAATAGCATATTTGGATAAACCATCATTATATTGTGAAAACTTACGAACTTATACGTTGGCACAAAGTAGATTACATTGATTCCAGTACTCAAGTGGTACTTATTTTACGAAAGGATGAATGCAGACATTTGAACACAGAACCTAAAAAGCCACAACAATAATAATGAAGTTAGTGGCAATCACAATGAGTAACAACTGAGAGTGTCACTGTGACGACTACCGATAACAAACTGCTGCTAAACCACTGAGTCTCCTGAGCTGGGGGAACGCCGTTAGGGTAGGTGAGGTTACGTTATAATGGTGCCCAACGGCTGTACTTGGTGGAACCTTGGAATTCTTCATTTATGGTCTGTCATGTAAGCGTTCAAAACACTTTATTAGTTTGAAGATTTTCGGATTTTGGAATTTCGGATAAAGGATTTTCAAATGTTATTATATTTCGCGATGTTCATTTTTTTTTCTTGAAATTAACACACATTCTATATATTCATTCTCCACTTGTTTATTATTGTTCTTATTTTATCTTATGTCTATTATCTGAAATATTTTGTCACACATCGGTGACCTCTTCCTCGACTCTTCCATCCACGTGTCTTCCCCTGTTCTGCGTAGTCCGTTCTCAAAAGTATCTTCATAAAATAACAGACTCCTGACAATATACCATTGCATGCCGGAGTGGACAATATTGATCTTCAATTAAACAAAAGCATGGTGTATTTGGAGTGATAGTATAACTGTGGATCATAATCGATCGACTTACTACATATTGTTCCAATATCGATTTCTGGAATAGAGTTGACCTGAGGCTAAACAACGACAAGTGCTACATCATCATCAATAAAAATAACCACAACAACAATATCATCATCAACATCATCAACAACCACAGCAATAACAATAACAACATCAACGACAATAACAACAACAACAACAACAACAACAGCAACAACAGCAATAACAACAACAGTATCATCATCAAAAGCAATATCATCAACACAACAACAACAACAATAACAACAACGATAACATCATCAATATCAACAACAGTAGTAGTAGTAGTAGTAGTAGTGGTGGTGGTGGTGGTAGTAGTAGTAGTAGTAGTAGTAGTAGTAATAGTAGTAGCAGTAGTAGTAGTAGTAGTAGTAGTAGTAGTGGTAGTAGTGGTAGTAGTAGTAGTAGTGGTGGTGGTAGTAGTAGTAGTAGTAGTAGTAGTAGTAGTAGTGGTAGTAGTAGTAGTGGTAGTAGTAGTAGTAGTAGTAGTAGTAGTAGTAGTAGTAGTAGTAGTAGTAGTAGTGGTAGTAGTAGTAGTAGTGGTGGTGGTAGTAGTAGTAGTAGTAGTAGTA
>NC_068995.1:39831867-39834768 GCF_001194135.2 Octopus bimaculoides | reverse complement strand
ATATATATATATATATATATATATATATAACCAGAAATATTCAATATAGGATGGGCGCCATATTTTATTAGTTTTTGATTTTTTTTTTGACGATAAAACATATTACTGATTATCTAACAAAAACTAAATGAAAAAAAATTATTAATTTTGAAAGCGAGATTAAAACCATGTAAGAAGGGTTAGTAGCCTTGTATTATTGCGACACTTGAATGTAAATCAGATTTGCAGCACAATAGCGAAGTTGTAAATGCAAAATAAATAAATAAAAATACAATAAATAAAATAAAATGAAATTGTTTTTTCATAAAATTAATTAGTTTTCTCTACCATGCTTCGATATTTAAAATACTAAGTTATTTTTATTTAAAATGCTAATACAAAGGACCTAGAAGTGCTCATTCCTACACCCCAGGTCCTAGGTTAATCATTGCGTCAAGTCATATCTTCCCAGGAACTCGGTTCTCGAGAATGTCCTCCGCCCCATCTCATATATTTTCTGAAGGTGTTGACTTGCAAAAGTTCAAGAGGAGCATTTATAACATTGATATCGTCCATCTAGAAGAGAGCATTACTCCTTCCACCAGGCCCAGCAAATAAAAACAAAACAAAGCAAAAAAGAAATGATCTTTTCTGAAAATATTCTAAGTAATATTCCGCAACGACGGAGTATCGCAATGCGGTTGATAAGTTCTCGGTGAACGATATCCATAAACCGAAGTTCGATTCGGTCTTCGAAGCTTCTCCATTGGCACTGCTTACTTTCCTGTGAAGATGTATGTAATTTAAAATACCATGCCATCATCTTTTAAAGTTGAGAAGGATTGTCAGCCTTTGTTGGATATCTCAGATCACAAAATTTCAGATATTTAAGGAGTTATGTCATATTAGAGCAGTAGTTATCAGACAGTGCGCATAGGTACACTGGAACGGTTTCGACATGTAGTAAGGTGCAGTACAAATATGAGTCTACAATGTCTTACAAAGTTTCTTTCTACGCACTATGCGCTACAGGACTGCATTGAATTTATTAGGCTTTTAAGTCACCAAATAGTAAAACGAAGTCTTTAAAGGAGTCTTAACAACCCATAAAAGAAAAGTTGTGACCATACTGGGGCACCGCTTTGACTAGTTTCGTAGAACAAATCATCTCCAGAACTTATTTGTAAGATTTCCACTATATTCTTTATCTTAAAAATTATTCCATAAGTACTTAAGACTAAATGCATTTTTCTCATGTTGATTTGTTTTCAATAAGCTCAACAAACATTTTGTGTAACTAGTAGGCCTGGATTGCTTCTGTCTTCCAATGAAGCTAATGGTCACATGAGCGATTTCGTACTCGATGGTAAAATCACACGATCATTTTGATGGGTGTCTCAAACAATTGTCGAACGAAAAACGTAAAATTTACCAATTTTTAGACTTCCAATAGCTTTCGGTTTCAGCACTCAGACAATCATAGAACTAATTCTCAATTAAAGATATTATATTCAATTCCATTAATTATTTGCTAATAAACATAGCCATCGTTTTCAATGAGTTCGTTTTTTCAAATTGGCTGGATGTATAGCTGATGAGCTCTCAATCGCATTTGAACTATTCTTCTATGAAACTGATGTTATAATTTGATAGCAAGCCAAGACAACGAAATGACAGAGTTGTTAGCACTCACAACAAAATGCTAAGCGGCATTTCGTTCGTCTTTACGTTCTGAGCTCAAATTTCGCCAGAGTAGACTTTACCTTTCATCCTCACGGGATCGAAAAGTAATTTCCAGTCATGTAGTGAGGTCAATGTAATCGACTAACTCACTCCCACAAAATTTCAAGCCTTGTGACCATATTAGAAAAGATTATTAGATGGCTAGGTAAGACAACGAGCTCACAGAATCGTTAGTGCGTCGTACAAAAACATCAGCGATATCTTTTGCGACTCTTTACGTCCTGATTTCAGATTCTTCCGAGATTGACTTTGCCTTTCAGCATTTCGGAGTTGATAAAAGAAGTACGGAGTGAACACTGAGGTCGATATAATCGATTAAATACCTTCCCTCAAAATTGCTGGCCTTGTGTCAAAGTTTGAAACCACATGAGTCTATTATTGGTTGGCGAGCTTGGAGAATCATTAGAACGCCGAGAAAAAAAGATGTTTTGCAGTATTTGTTCGTGTTCTTTACGATTCAAAATCAAACCCAGCCGGGGTCATCTTTGCCTTTCATCCTTTTCGAAGTCGATAAAATAAAGAACCAGTCACGTGTAGGTGTCGATATTATGGACTAGTGCTTAGCCTTCAAAATTGCTGTTCTCGTATCTAAGTTAGAAACCATTTATGTTATGGATAGTAGCTTGTTTGTCAAATCTGTCGAGTCATCCAGAACTTACGATGGCGTTTTTCTCACTTTCCCTATGACTACTGGATCGCTGCAGAATGACACTTTTCGTTTTGATGTTAGTTTCCTTCAAAGGATTCTGATGTCAATCTTTGATCCAAACTGATAAACAACATTTTATTTCGATCATTGAGTGTTTCTTTTTCTTATTTGAGAACTCGATGACGCATTAGCATTTCGACCTCGTGCTTCATTATGAATAATACATATGAATAATATTATGCAGTGTTAAATTGCCGAGAGCTGGTCAATTTTGCTTATTTTAGCTTGTAAATTATTGCTAATTTTTCTTACACTGTTATAACTTTCCTCTTCTTAACACTTTCACCACATACACAGGCGGCGATCAATCGCTTAGCAATCAAAATAAAACGTTATCTTAAATAAACACCAATAAACACATTGATTAACACAGTTTTGAATAACACGGCTCTTGAGTTAACAGGGTAGATAAATTGACACCCCATTGTGAAAAAGTACACTGTATATTTTATATATATATATATATATAT
>NC_068995.1:39829395-39831523 GCF_001194135.2 Octopus bimaculoides | reverse complement strand
TAAATGAGTATATGCATATATACGTACAGGTATGTGCATACCGACATCCACCTGTATGTATATATATATATATATATATAAATCCATGAGGCAACGGTAAATATGGTAGTGGATCAATTGCGTATAGAAAAAAAAATTGAAAACAGGAACAGCCCGTATGAATGTCTTCCACGTTGTGTGTACCCACCAATTTCACTCACAAGGCTTTTGTTATGCCGAAGCAATGCTCTAAGTATTGGGACCGATTCCAACCGAACACAGAAAATCACGAAGCCGATGCTTTAGCAACGCAGTCATGCATGTCCTTGAATCCGGAACAGCCGTGTTGTGATGTAGACTTCTGAACAATTTGGCAATGATACAGTTAGACACAAACACACACACATATTAACACGCATGCTTATATGAAACGGCTTAATCTTTAACTTTACAATCATCCTCCTGTTTGTTGAAACTGTTGCTGGCGAAACTTTGAAGTCAGATTTATCATTTATTTCCACAGAGAGTTTAAAAAAAGTATACATTTTATTAGAATTTGAAACTTCACAAATGTATGTATGTATGTATGTATGTATGTATGTATTTATGTATGTATGTATGTATGTATGTATGCATGTGTATGCATGTCTGTGTGTATATATGTATCTATCTATAGATCGATCGATCTACATGCACACACACACACACACACACACACACACACACACGCATACACATTATACATACACGAGCATTCGCACACATATATACTCCATAACTCTATTGAGTTCTTTTCTATGGAATGTCACGTGTTGATTCTAATTTAATTTTCAAAACACTCCAATTTGCATTTCAACTTTAATACACTCAGGAAATTATTCTAATTGTATTTATTTTTTACAATCAATGCTCATTCATACAAGTAACACAGTTAAGCTCACGCGCCCTCTGTCTCACTCTCTCTCCCCCTCTCTCTCTCTCTGACGCACACACACACACACACACACGTATTTTAGAGTTACACAAATATGCTTACATACAAACATACATAAACTGGCTCTCAAAAACAGGTCTTCACCTTACTTCCTCTCACTATGCGAAGGCGGTGCGCTGGCAAAGTCGTTAGCACGCCGCGCTAAATGCTTAGCGTCTTTAGGTTCTGAGTTCAATTACTTCCGGGGTCGACTTTGCCTTTCATCTTTCGGGGTCGATAAAATAACTACCAGTTAAACACTGTGGTGATGAATTCGGCTTACTCTCTCTTCGAAAATATTCACCTTGTGCCAAAATTTGAAACCAGTATCTCAAGGCAGCGATCTAGTTGAATTGTTAACACAAGGGGCAAAAATTTTAGCAGCGTTTCTTCCGACAATATATATTGAGTTCAAATTTCTTGCTTTTCCGCTTTTCAGGGTAGATAAATTAAGTACCAGCTGAATAATGGGGTCGATGTAATAGACCAGTACCCTTCCCTTAAAAGATATCAGGCATTCTGCTTGTAGTGGAAGGGACTATTATTAGGCAGCGAGGTGGCAGAATATTTAGCAGCTCAGACAAAATGTTTCGCGGCATATCTTCCGACTATATATGTTCCAAGTTCAAATTCGGCCGTGGGCTACTTTGCTTTTCATTCATTCAGGGTCGATAAAATAAGTATCAGTTGAGCACTAGAGTCGATGTAATTAACTAACTTTCTTTCCAACCCGCAAGATTTCAGGTTTTGTGTGTATAGTAGATAAAAAATCTCAACACCCACACATATATCTGTGCATACACACACAATTATAGATACACATACATGCAACCATACAATCTAAAACTCACGCAGATATACACAATATCTCTTTCCCCCTTTTCTCTCTCTTGCCCTTTGCTCTCATCCTTCTTAACTTTCTGAATTCTCATCACATACACTACAAATATTACACGGATACTCATACGCATGTACACGAACAAACATACCTAAATGTACAGGGACACAGATATTTACACACGCACTTACACATTTGCATGCATAAAAGTGCACAAACAGACGCGTATATATATATATATATATATATATATATATATATACATACATACACTCTCAAACGCATACATGCACGTTATATAAAAACTATTTTTTTACTTTTAACTGTTTCACACAAGC
>NC_068995.1:39828929-39829385 GCF_001194135.2 Octopus bimaculoides | reverse complement strand
TATTTTTTTACTTTTAACTGTTTCACACAAGCATATTTACACACACGAATACAAATATACATATATACCAGCACACACACACACACACACACACACACACACCCAAACACACACACATACAAACACATATATGCACACTACACACACACACACACTCACACACACATACACATATAGGCACACTGCACACACACACACACACACACACATTCACACACACATACAAACACATATAGGCACACTGAACACACACACACCCACATACACATAAAAAATATATATGCACACTACACACACACACACACACTCACACACACGCACGCACGCGCACACACACACACACACATGCACATACACACTCAGGATATCCCTTCACAGAAATACATTCATAAAAACATGGGTTCTTTCTCCTTCTCGCTCCCTCTCACTCTCTCACTCTCTCACCCTCTCATGGAT
>NC_068995.1:39827461-39828207 GCF_001194135.2 Octopus bimaculoides | reverse complement strand
GGGGGGGGGGGGCAATGTAACTGATTTGCATCCTCCCTTCCAAGCTGCTTACCTTGTGCCAAAAGTTAAAAAAGAATAAGTCGGCAAGCCGGTCGAATGGCTAGCGAGTCGGACTAAATTCTTAACGACATTTCTTCCAGCTCTTTACGTTCTGGGTTCAAATTCCTCCGAGATCGACTTTATCTTTCATAGTTTTCAGTTCGATAAAATAAGTAATGGCGAAGTACTGGAGATGATATAATCGACTTGCTCCCTTGCTTCAAGATTGATGGCCTTGTGCCACAGTTTGAAACCAGTATAGTTAAGATGGCGGTTTGGCAAATTCGCTAATTTCGGGCGGATTAAAAAAAAAATGCAGCAACTACGACAATAACAACACTTTATGCTATTTTTTTCAAAAAAATTAAACACCACCGATGGTTGATTGTGACTTTTATCCTTTCGTGGGAGTCTATCAATACAGTTGCAGTCAGGTACCGGGGATGTTTCTCCTGCTTATGCGCAATCTCTCTTCTCGGTATCCGATTCTTTGAAGAGGTTCAGCAAAGATCTTTTTTCGCATATCGGCTGCTCCATCATTCCTTGTCCAAACATTCTGATATTAGATTCACTATCACCACCACCACCACCACCATTATCATCATCATCATCATCATCATACACGTCGTCGTCATCGTGATGGCCGTCGTCATCGTCATCGGTCACTGTCTTTGACACCAACCTCCTCCTCCTCCTCCTCCTCCTCC
>NC_068995.1:39822962-39825180 GCF_001194135.2 Octopus bimaculoides | reverse complement strand
ATATATATATATATATATATATATATATATACACACACACACACACACACATATATATATATATATGCATCAATGTGTGAATGCCCGTTTGTGCCTGTGTTTGTGGCCACCACCGCTTGACAACCGGTGTTGGTGTGCTTACGTCCCCGTAAATTAGCGGTTCGGGTTAGAAGATTAAAGAATAAGTACGAGGCTTTAAAAGAAAGTCTCTCCCTCTCCCCCCTCTCTCTCTATTTATTTATCTGTCTAACAATCTCTCTATTTGTCAGTCCATCTATCTATCTGTTCTGTCAATCTGTCTGTCCGTCTGACTGACTGATTGTCTATCTATCTATCTATCTATCTATCTATGTGTCTTTTCGTCTGTCTGTTTGTCTGTCTGTCTGTCTGTCTATCGATCACATTTATAATCACACATATATCAATATCAATAACAAATTCACTTACAGGCCTCCCCCTCCATTCTCTCCCTCCATCTGTCTCCACCCCTCTCTACTCCCCTGTTCTCTCAGACAATCTTTTAAAGACTCATTTGCTACACCCTCATAAACCCAATTTCTCTTCTCTTCTCGCTTTCTCCCTCGCTTTCTCCCTCTATCTTCTCGCTACATTTAACGATTCCCTGGCTTTGTATTTTCATGGCTGTTTTCTTATTTCCCTGTAATCTTCCGGATGCCCGCCAACACACACGCCTACAAAACTTCGTTCTGTTTCATATTCAAATACCCCCATGTTCTTTATTCATTATCTCTCTCTCTCTCCCTCCCACTCTCTGTTACTCTTTCTTTATCGGTCTCTCCACACTCTCTGTTTGTTTGCCTCTGCCTCTCACCAACTCACTCACGCACTCACTCACTCTCTCTCTCAGTTTCTCCCCCTCTCTCTCTCGTTCACTATCACTCTTCAATTTACTTCTTTCTCTATTTCTATCTCCTGGTTCATCTCTCTAGTCTTAATTCTCTTAGTCTTTCTCACTTTCTGTCTCTCTCTGTCTATCTCAGCCTTTTCCTCTCTCTCTATTTCCACCCCTCTCTTACTTCTAGAACCCCCCCCCCTCTCTCTCTCTCTTTTCCCATCTCATCCGTTCAATATTTTCCTCAACCAGTTCTTGTTTTCAGATCATGTGATCACTTTGTCTACTACACTCACACAGAATAGAAACTCATTCCCACCTTTCACTCAAGCTCACACACACACACACACACACACATACACACACAAACACACACACACACACACACAGACACACACACACACACACACACACAAACACACAAATACACATGCACACTCACACTTACACACACATATACATATAAAGACGCATATCGCATGCACACACTTAACATACACATACGTAGATACACACATACATATATACGCATATCACGTCCGAACATATACACACATGCACATATAATATATATACATACCACATATACACATTCACTCGCATACACCCACGCCTCCCACAAGTGTTTATACATACATACAAGCATACCTACATTGCTACGAGCATACGCACCTACATACGCAGATGCATATATAGATTAAATAAAATATTTACTTATATAATCACATGGATACATGTGTGTGGTGTGTGTGTGTGTGTGTGTGTGTGTATGTGTGTGTGTGTGTGTGTGTGTGTGTGTGTGTACTCACACATATACTGTCTGACTTAAGCATATACACACACACAAATATATCTAGGGCACTGCCAGATTTAAATACCCATGTATATACACACGCATACATATACATTCTGTTAAATACATACGTTTATATACACACGCGCATATATATATATATATATATATATATATATATGTATATGTATATATATGTATATATATCAAAAGGATGCGTTATAATACTATTCACAGCCATACCAAAAATACAATAATACTATTCCACATACACAAAAACAGCCATACAAACAATCCAACATACCAGCATCATCAGCTGCCTCCTGGGTAACATTATGGTTTTGACACATGACCAGTAACATTCAACTTGGCGGTCCCAACATCAATAAAATAAGTGCTGTTTGGGAAGAAACAAACCAAAGAAACCACAACTTTCAAACACATTTACCCTATGTACAACCATATCGATAAATAAATTCAGTAAGTAAATTGCAACCAACTCTTTACTAAACAGCGACAAATATATATATATATTATATATACATATATATATATATATATATATATATATA
>NC_068995.1:39821186-39821863 GCF_001194135.2 Octopus bimaculoides | reverse complement strand
TATATATATATATATATATATGTATATACTACATTTGTGGGAAATTCTGCTTCACGATTTTCTTATACATACCTTGTTAGTATTTCCTCCTAAGTTCTATATACTCTGGGTAGGCATTAAAGCCCTTTTCGAGGCTACTTTACTTGAATTCTTACTATCGAGTAACTAATTTCATGTTATTACATAACAGAGTTCACAATTTGGGTATTCACAACTTGTTGGGAATTCCTAAAAACAAGATCCTGTGTAAGATATTTCGGTATTCTCTGTAAATGCACAAAAACCGTTTAAAGGGCTACATATTTTGTATTGTTGTTATTAGACTAGCGAAACAATTACGAGAACGGAATCAAGGGATAAGCCCTGCATTTCCAGGAATTACCGTGTACTTCAGCTGGTATATATATATATATATATATACATATATATATATGTGTGTGTGTGTGCGTGCGTGTGTGTGTGTGTGTGTATGTATATGTATGCATATATATGTATATGTATGTATATGTATATATATATATGTATATATATATGTATATGTATATATATATCTATATATATATGTATATACATGTATATGTATATATATGTATATATATATCTATATATATATGTATGTATATATATGTATATGTTTGTATATATATGTATATATATATATATATATATATATATAT
>NC_068995.1:39816788-39820713 GCF_001194135.2 Octopus bimaculoides | reverse complement strand
ATATATATGCGTATGTGTGTGTTCTCACGGGTGTGTATGCTTGTGCGCGCTCGCACGTGTGTTTGTGTTTGTATTAATCTCTCACCACCACTTGTCATCCACTGCTTGTTTGTGTACGTCTCTGTTACTTAGCGTTTCATCAAGAAGGGAATGACAATAAAAACCAGGTTTAAAGAAATTATAGCCCCATTGTTCAACGATTAGTCTCGGTGAATGACAGAATTTGAATCTCTAGGTGGAATTTGAACCCAAAACGCTAATATCCAGTACAGATATCACAAGATATCTTATCCGACGTTCTAACACTTCCACCACAGTACTCTGCTGGACTTTATTGACCTTGGAAAAAAAAAATAAATAAAGGGCAAAATTGACCTAAATGGGATTTGAACACAGAGCATAGAACACAGAACGAATAACACCACGTATTTTATCGATGCTCTAACGGCTCTTGTATTCTGCACTTACAACGGTAAAGTTAATCAGAGCTGTAATAAAAACAATCTACTGTATATATAGTGTTTAAGTCGCACTCGCGTATATGCCGCATCCTTAATTTAATGTTAAATATTCGGTACAAAATTTTTCCCTTCACGAGTGTAACTATGCCCCGTTTATAAGTTGTGCCTCAGTTTTTCCATTCAAAAGTCAAGTATAAAATTGTGCTATTTATATACGAGTAAATATGTTACTTCTTATTCACTCGTTGAGTGACATTCATATAAAACATTATATTATAGTAAGATAGCAAACTATATTGAAGTAGGAGAACGTTATAGCTGCCCAGAGTATAGCATGAGATGTGTGAGCTATGCAGACCACATACAAACGGGAAAAACCCCCACGCTATGCTACGACAGGGCCTGTATACTGTACATAAATTATGCTCAATATGTATGTTTAAAATATATTTATTAGGCTGTTCGGAAAATAATGGCCGGTTTAAAAATAAGCCTATAATCTTGAAAAACTGAACTTATATAAAGGTTTAATTATTCAAAAGGTTTAATTATTTAGATTATGATCCCTGAACAACTAAACATTCCTCCCATCGATTAACAAGGTCATTTATGTTTCTTCGATAAAAATCCAAAAGTTTTGATGTCAAGAAATCCTTGAAATCAGTTTCGGCCTCTGTTTTGGAACGGAAGGTTTTTTTGCCTTCAAAAAGTGTCTAGACGCTTCAAAACGTAGTAGTCGGTGATTGAAATATCAGGAGAATATGGAGGATATGGCAAAATCTCGTATCCCAAGTCGGTGAGCTTTTGTAGAGTCATCCTAGAAACGTGAGATCGAGTATTGTGACGGAGCAGAATTGGACCACGCCGATTCACATGTGCAGATCTCATTTTGCTGATGTGAGCATGTATTTCTTCCAGTTGTTTAAAGTAAACTTCCGATGTAATGCTCTGATTATTCCCCCAAAAGCTGTATTCGTTTCAAATGCTGATCATCAAAGGTGGATGGACTTCGTCTAACTTCTGGATCTTCAAGGCTCTCCTACAAAAATAACATTCTCAATCGAATTTGAAAGAATGTTTTCGAAAAATCGGACAGTATTTCCCGAACAACTTAGTAGTATTAGCAGTAAGATTAATAATACTGTGATTATACCCGCGACTATACTGGCAACATAACAACTTGTTATGTTTGAGACTTAATGTTCCTGATTCTGAATGATATCTAGTTTACACACTCATATATACAAATGTGGAGGCGCAATGACCCAGTGGTTAGGGCAGCGGACTCGCGGTCGTAGGATCGCGGTTTCGATTCCCAGACCGGGCGTTGTGAGTGTTTATTGAGCGAAAGCACCTAAAGTTCCACGAGGCTCCGGCAGGGGATGGTGGTGAACCCTGCTGTACTCTTTCACCACAACTTTCTCTCATCCTTTCTTCCTGCTTCTGTTGTACCTATATTTCAAACGGGCCAGCCTTGTCACACTCTGTGTCACGCTGAATCTCCCCCGAGAACTACGTTACGGGTACACGTGTCTGTGGAGTACTCAGCTACTTGTACGTTAATTTTACGAGCAGGCTGTTCCGTTGATCGGATCAACTGGAATCCTCGACGTCGTAACCGACGGAGTGTCAATCACCCAAACATGAGTATATGCATATATATGTACATGTATGTACATACCTTCATCTACATGTACATATAGATACATATCTGGGTACATGACGTTGCAAAAGAACATGGACAAAATGATAAACAAAGTGCAACAAACAAGCAGGCCACATAGAGAATATATCCTTCATCAGCTGCCACCATTAAAACACCGGCGTTTCGAAGAGTTAGGACAGAACACAGTAAGTTTTGAACTATATATACACACACACATACACACACACATATAGCATCTCAAAGTTCCAGGCAGTACTAATGAACAAAGAGCCATAAGAACCATGTCGTTGGGGAATAAAAGAGAAAAAGGGAGAGAAGGAGAGAGACATAGCCTACGTCGACACCAACTGGCAACGAAACGTCAGCGCCACTATGAACATTTTCTATGTTAAAAAGAAAAGTGCTCAGCATAGGTACTGAGGTCTTCTTTTTATTTTGTTAGTTTTTAAAGTCCTTACACGTTTTTATTCTTTCTCTCGTTTAAGTCACTTGACTGCCGCCATGCTGGAGCATTACCTAAACGGATCCTTTTTAGTCGAAGAAATCGACCCCAGGACCTACACCTTGTAAGCCTACTACTTATTCCATCAGCCTCTTTTGCCGATCCGTTAAGCTACTGGGACGTAAATAGACCAACATTAGTTGGCAAGCAATGGTGGGGGACAAACAGTTATAGAATACACACACACACACACACACCCACAGGCACACATACACACACACACACACACACACACACACACACATACACACGTATATATACGACGGGCTTCTTTTAGTTTCCGTCTACCGAATCCACTCACAGAGCTTTATTCGGCCGGAGGCTACAGGAGAAGACACTTTCCCAAAGTGCTACATAGTGGAACTGAACCCAAAGCCATGTGGCTGGGAAGCAAGCTTCTTACCACATGGCCACCCCTGTCTAACTGTAGAATAAACATGAGTTCACATGCACAAACAGACATACACAGACACACAAACACATACACACAAACACATACACACATACAAATATATATATACATATATACGACGGGCTTCTTTCAGTTTCCGTCTGCCAAATCCACTCACAAGGCTTTGGTCGGCCCGAGGCTATAGTAGAAAACACTTGCACAAGATGCCACGCAGTGGAAATGAACCCAGAACCATGTGGTTGGTAAACAAGCTACTTACCACACAGCCACTCCTACGCCTATCTATCTATCTATCTATATATATATATATATATATATATATATATATATATATATACACACACACACATAAAAAATTCACAAATATATACTTATATACATACATGTATATTTAAATACATTTATACATAGGCACGTAGGTACAATTATATATACACATACTTTATGTATGCACATAGAAACAACTTAAAATCAGATGAATTTCTCACAGTTACGTTGTATATATGTACACACACACACACACACACACACACACACATATAAATATACACACACAAATATACTTATATATTGTATGTGTGTATTTTTAAGTGTGTCTGCTCATTTTCATGCGTATTAATAACGATATATATATATTTGAAACGATTGTATATTCATGCATACAATGAGCATATATGAATATACTCGCCGCGCTCACACACACGCGCACACACTCACACACACAAACACACACACACACGCACAAGCACAAATACAAAGATACACGTGTGCGAGTACACACATACACACACATATATGCTTTCATGTACTACAGGCTTTCCTATACGTGTGTGTGTGTGTGTGTATATATATATATATATATATATATATATATATATATATAT
>NC_068995.1:39815581-39816635 GCF_001194135.2 Octopus bimaculoides | reverse complement strand
TGTGTGTGTGTGTGTGTGTGTGTGTGTGTGTGTGTGTGTGTGTGTGTGTGTGTTCGTTCGTTTGTGCGTGCGTATGTCTATATTATTTATGTTGATATATATCAGGCAGCTATGTCACTCCTCCTTAATCAATAATGGAATAGCGTTCAAGCAGGATATTCCTATATGGCCTAGTAGTCGTAGTAGTAGTAGTAGTAGTAGTAGTAGTAGTAGTAGTAGTAGTAGTAGTAGTAGTAATAGTAATGGTGGTGTTGTTGTTGTTGGTGGTGGTGGCGGCAGTGCGAGAGAGAAATGGTTGGTCGGTTGGTCGTGTTAAGTATATTACTTGCTGGAAATGTTAGTTGTTTGTTGATGTATGCGAATTGATAGCAGTTGTAGGGTGGTGTTTCCTATAACGTGTAGAGGCAGTAGTAGCAGTAGTAGTAATAGCTCTGTGGTAGTAGCGGTGGCTGCACAAGTACTGGTAGATTATAAGAAAGTAGTAGTGGTGGTCATGTTGTAGGAGTAATTGTAAACCATGTAAAGGTGGAGGAAGTGGTTGGAGTGGAAGTTTATGTGAAGGTAGCGATAGTAGTTGGAGTGGTAGTTTATGCAAAGGTTATGGTGGAGGTTGGAGTGATAGTCTATGTGAAGGTAGAAGTGGCAGTTGGAGTGGTTGCTTCTATGAAAGTAAAGGTAGCAGTTGGAGTTGTAGTTTAAGCGAATGTTATGGTGGTAGTTGGAGTAGAAGTTTATGTGAAAGCAGAGGTGGTATTTGGTGCCGTGGCTTATGTGAGAATAGAAGTAGTAGTTAGAGTGGTAGTTTAGGCGAAAGTAGATGTAGAAGTTGAGGTGATAGTTAAATGGAGTTGGAGGTAGTAGTTAAAGAGTAGCTGATATGAAAGTACTGATGTTAGATGGAGTAGTAGCTTATGTGAAAGTAGAAATGGTAGTTGGAGTGGTATCTATTTTACACGAAAGAAGACGTGGTAGTTCGAGGGACAACTTATGTGAATGTAGGTGTGGTAGTCGGAGTAGTAGTTTATGTGAAGGTTATAGTGGTAGTTAGAGTGGC
>NC_068995.1:39811191-39815571 GCF_001194135.2 Octopus bimaculoides | reverse complement strand
GATGTGGTAGTCGGAGTGGTAGTTTATGTGAAGGTTATAGTGGTAGTTAGAGTGGCAGCTTATGTGACGGTAGATGTGGTAGTCGGAGTGGTAGTTTATGTGAAGGTTATGGTGGTAGTTCGAGTAGTTGCTTATGTGAAGATTATAGTGTTAGTGAGAGTGGCAGCTTATGTGAAGGTTATGGTGGTAGTTCAAGTAGTAGCTTATGTGAAGGTAGCTGTAGCAGTTGGAGTGGTAGTTTATGTGAAGGTTATGGTGGTAGTTGGTGTGGTAGTATATGTGAAGGCGGATGTAGCAGTATGTGTGGTAGTTTATGTGAAGGTTATGGTAGTAGTAGGCAAAAGTAGTACCGGTTGTTGTTGTGAGAGTGGTGATTTCTATAATGATGATAGTGTAGTTTATAGTGAGGGTGGCAGTAAGTTCTATAATGGTAGTGGTGAGAGTTGTCGCAACAATGCTGTGTGCAATTGTGGTGGTAGCTGTAGTAGTAGTCGTAATAGTAGAGATGGTGGTGGTGGTGGTGGTGGTGATGGTGGTGGTGGTTTTGGTGGTGGCGGTGATGATGTGATAGTGGTGGTGGTGGTGTGATGGTGGTGGTGGTGGTGATGGTGTGATGGTGGTGGGGATGTCACTAGTTGTTTCTATAATGACCGTGATACTTTCCAAAGTGGCAATTTCTTTTGTGGTCGCTCGTGGGACCGATTGTTTCTATAATGATAATAGTAGCAGCAGCAGTAGCAGTAGCAGTAGCAGCAACAGCAGCAACAGCAGTAGTAGTAGTAGTGTAGGTGTAGCGAGAAACCAGTTAAATGATGGTGCTTGCGTAGCTAACGTGTGATTAAGCAAAATAGGAGATAAAGGCGCTGTGTAACCAAATGTTAAGAAGTTCGCTTCTCAGTCATAACAATACGGTTTCAATCCCACTTCGTGGTTTGTTAGCTGAATGGCTTTTGTCAAAACCTAATGACTCACGCCACACTTGTGAGAATAGACAGAAACTGTGTCAGCTTTGTCACACATTGTATGACTCATTATGGTTCTACATGAAGAATTCCTAAGTATATAGGTGACTGCGGAATATTCAACCACATTTTTTGGGGGGGGGACTGTGGTATTCACAGGACCCCCTAGACAAGTGGAACTGATGCTATTAATTCTGCCTTTAAACTGTTGCAAGTCAACGACGGCAGGGATTACATGAGCCGTGAGATTTTTCTTGAAGAACAGCGTTCGAAGAACCTGCGGAGAGAAAGTAAGATATTAACCAGTTCCAACGAGCAGTTTCTATTGTAACAGTGGTAAAGAGACAGTAAACAACAAGTTTATGGAGCAGAGGTCGAAGATTATATTTGAGTCGAGCGGACTTTTACTAGATGCAGTTTAAGGCAGCAGTAACAGCACTATCATAGATATAAGAGCAGGAGTTCATTGGGGATCTCGCTCGAGCTTTTTGAAGTGTAGGTACATGGTGTTGTTGTTGCTGGTGGTGATAGCGGTGGTGATGGTGTTGGTATTTTCTATCCTTTCCTTTAGCTCCCTCTCTTGGTATTGGTGATGATGGTGGTGGTGGTGGTGGTGGTGGTGGTGGTGGTAGGGTCAAACCATTTTCTGAATCTGAAGAGTACGATTAATCATTCAGATGTACTTCTAGCTGTGATAAGGACGTACTTCGCGAAAAGAGATTTTCGGTGATTGTGAGGCTTAGCTTTTTCAGGTATCGTAATGGCTTTAGTTGTGTAATGCCCGTCTTTAACCTTTAGCGGGTCGAAAGGGGTCATTTTGGCCATGAATGTACATTTTTCGCCATAATTTTTGCGCTATTAGTTGAAATTGTCTATCCTTTTCTCTAGTTGCCTCTCTTACAGGAAGAAATATGTGGTAAATTAGAAAAGTCTTTTTTTCTGGCAGTTGTTTTCCAGTGAGCTAGAATATATGTGTCTGTCAAAGGCTGCGAGCTGGCAGAATCGTTAGCATGTCGGGCGAAATGCTTAGCAGTATTTCGTCTGCCGTTACCTTCTGGGTTCAAATTCCGCCTTTCATCCTTTCGGGGTCGATTAAATATGTACCAGTTACGCACTGGGGTCGATGTAATCGACTTAATCCCTTTGTTTGTCCCCTCTGTGTTTAGCCCTCTGTGGGCATAAAAGAAATATATATGTGTCTGTCATTTGACCCATTTAGACTTGAGTCAGCGAGCTGGCAATGAAGGTAGCAAAATACGGTATTTCGTCCGTCCTTACATTCTGAGTTCAAATTACGCCGAGATCGAATTTGCCTTTCATCCTTCCGGGAACGATAGAATAAGTACCAGTTGGGTACTGGAGTAGATATAATCGACTTATCCCCACCCCGCAAAATTGCTAGCCCTGTGCCCACACTTGAGACTAATATTCTTTTCTTTTCTCCTCTAGGTACAAGGCCCGAAATTTTTGGGGTGGGCGCCAGTCGATTAGATCGATCCAACTAAACAACTGGTACTTTATTTTTCGACCCCGAAAGGATGAAAAGCATAGTCGAGCTCGGCGGAATTTGAACACAGAACGTAACGGCAGACAAAATGCCGCGAAGCAATTTGCCCGGCGTGCTAACGATTCTGCCAGCCCGCCGCCCTGAACTTGAAACTAATATTAAAGAATACTTGTTACTGCTGTTGATGCTACTGCTGCTGTTGATGTTACTGCTGATGTTATTATTGTTGTTGCTGTCGTTATTTAACACCAGATAACGCTGATGGAGCTGACATGATCAAAATCCTTCCAGTCGTGACAGTAAGAATATAGATATCTTTGAGAGATTCATTTAATATTTCTACCAGTTATCCGGTTTCCACGTCGCGTATGTAACCAAGATCACAACATTGCCCTTGAATGCGATGCTAGTTCATCGCGGGGTTACACATTTACAGTCGAGTAGACTGTGCAACGTGTAACAAGTGTTTTGCTCAAGAACACAACTCACCGTCCGGTCCGGGAATCGAAACTACGAGTTTATGATCGTAAAGGCGACGCCCTAAAGACTTGATCACGCGGAAGTCGATAAATAAAATTCCATTCAAGTGCAGATGTGAATTCTTCTCTCTCTCTCTCTCTCTCTCTCTCTCTTATCCCTCTCTTTCTCTCTTTCTTATCCCTCTCTCCCTCTCCCAGCATCTGCTATACTGCACTGTTAAGGGTGGACACTATCACCAACACAGTAACTGCTTCTCTTTGCATACATCAAGCATCACTTCTACTACGAAAGCCATCATGTATGTGCCCCTTTCCTTCAAGAGATGACTTGAAGTAGGGACGAAATCCCTCATCTCATCTAGCTTACTACAAAACCTCTCGAAAAACCAGTAGAACATGGCGGGCGCGGATGAATGAAAATATTTTAATATGCAATATGTTGTAACATGAAGTAAAGCCAATATTGGTATGTTTATTTCAAACACGTAGTGTCTCCTAGTAGCCAAGTAATGTAAGGGAAATAATCATTTCTGCAGACCATTTGGCCAGATTAGAAGTTTGAATTTGAAATCGAGGAACGAAGAAGCTTACAATACACGTTTCATTTTGGTTACTTATTAACAAAATTTCTACTCTTCATAAATAGCACTATTTCATTTTTGTTAGAAACTGTCTGCATGACATGACATGAGGTAAACATATTAAAGGAAATTAAGCGTTTAACGAAGCAAGATATTTCTTATAGATTGAAAATATTTACAGCCCGAAAAACATTCATGGAATATGTGGTTTTCTTTCTTTTCTTCTTTTACTTCATAGATCGTTATTCTTTCATAACAACGAAACGAACGATTGAAAAGATATATATTCAGTTGTTTTTAAAGACTAGAATGTGATTATCTGTGGGCGATTTGGCTGCTATTTCTAACAGATCAACACGTAAAGGAATACTTGCTGGATTTCTCCGACCGCTAGTCTTAAACAAGAATGAACGTGCGAATACTGAAATGACGCGCGAAAATTGATATACTGCGTTTTCATCGTTTAATGAGTCGCTCACAAATTACTGCAATTGGATTTCCATCGATGTCAGCAGAGTTTTGATGGTTTCTGAGGACAAAGACCTCCTAATGGTGTAGGTAATAATAGTATTGATAGAGAAAAGGTGATAGGAGTGATTGAAGTGACGGAGGTAGTAGAGAAAGAGAGATACTCGTTGTGACGCTGGCGAAATACAAACCATTGATGGTGGAAGTACTAACGTAAACGTCGCCCTTTCAAAGCCTAGCCAGGCTCATGGGCCCAGTTTCCCGGTTTCTATTGCGTATGTGTTCCCCCCAGCTGGACGGGACGCCAGTCCATCGCAGCGTTACTCAAGAAAGTTGGGGCGAAAGAGTACAACAGGGGTCGCCACCACCCCCTGCCGGAGCCT
>NC_068995.1:39804317-39806817 GCF_001194135.2 Octopus bimaculoides | reverse complement strand
CCAGTGCGTAACTGGTACTTAATTTATCGACCTTGGAAGGATGAAAGGCAAAGTCGACCTCGGCCGAATTTGAACTCAGTACGTAAAGACAGACGAAATACCGTTAAGCATTTCGTTCGTATGTTTAAATATATAACTACTTGACAAAATCTTATATAGATTTTATCCTTGATTATAATGATAAATATTTAAATAAATATATGTTTGTGTGCGTTTGTGTGTAACGGGTTTCTGTCAGCTTCCGTCAACCAAATCATCACTGCAGGCCATGCGGTAAGTAAATCCAGGCCCATGTAGTTGTGAAGCAAAATTCTCACCACACAGCTACACTTGCGTCTACTGTTTACTGACTCTTAGCTTTGTGAGTTCAAATCCCGGAGAACTCGATATTCATCCATCTGGGATCAATTATATAAGCACCAGTTTAGTATTAACGTTGAGATATATGACTGTTCCAACTTACGAATATTTTTGGCCCGTGATTAAGGTTTTATTACAGTTATAAAGGGTGCTGAGCCAGAAGAGTCGTTAACACACCGGACACAAATATTAGCTCCACTTAGTTCGTTTTTGCGTCCTGGGTTCAAATTCCGTCGAAGTCCACTTTGCTTTTCATCCTACCGGGGTCGATGAAATAAGTGCCACTTGAGTGTAGGGGTCGATGAAATTGACTTGTCCCATCTCTCAAAATTTCAGGTCTTGCGTCTATATTAAAAAGGATTATTGCAATAATATTCAATCATATAAAAGATCTCTATAAATTCAAACATAATTATCATAAAAAGTGTCCATGCTGATTGTTAGAAAATGGGATGTGTTGGAGGTAAAGGTGATGATGATTAATATGGCGATGGCGGCAAATGTGTAATAAGGGTAATGATGATGTTCATAGCGATGATGATGGTGATGATGATGGTGATGATAATGATGATGCCGATGATAATGATGATGATGATTAATGATGATGATGATGATGATGATGATGTCGTTTCAGTTGTTGATGATGAAGAGGAGGAGGAGCAGGGAAAGTGGAGTAGAGAAAGTAGTAAGTGGAAGAGGACGGACATGATGACGATGATGATGATGATGATGATGAAGAAGTTGACGAGTGTCATAATAGGGCTGAAGGATAATGCTGTTCGTCAGCAGATATTAATCCTCTCGACTATTGGCACAAGGCCTGAAATTTGTGGGGAGGGGAGTAGTCTATTACGTCGCCCCCAGTGTTTCACTGGTACTTAATTTCAGTATTGCAATATCATCATCATCCTCATCATCATCATCATCATCATCATCATCATCATCATCAACATCATCATCTTCATCATCATCATCATCATCATCATCATCATCATCATCATCATCATCATCAACATCATCATCATCATCATCATCATCATCATCACGACGATGAAGACGTAACTCCCTCATAATCATAATCATCATGATCATCATGATCATCACCATCGTAATCATCATCATCATCACCATCATGGTTATCAACGTCAACATCTAGTCTAGATCGTCAATATTATACATCACCGCTATCATCATCCTATCCACCATCACCACGGCCAGGACCACCACCACCACCATCACCACCACCACTAAGAAGAAGAAGAAGAAGACGAACAACAACAACAACAACAACAGCGACAACAACAGCAACAACAAAAGCAACAACAACTTCAACGACAACCTGGATAACATACTGTATTGATATCTTCCCTGTGAAGGAAATCCACTTCTATGTATTTTATTGAATTACAACGCCTGCAGTTTCATATGTTCCATCAAAATACACATAATATACACGCACATTCAACCATATCCGTACATACAACCCATGCATACATACATTCTGCCAAAGGGAATCGCATGTACACATACGCTAATGTACACGCATGCCGCTATTTTCATACAGAGACACATATACACAGGCGCACATCCGCACATCCGCCCACCCACGATAAAGGTAATACAATTACATCGCTACGTGAACACATACTCGGAGGTTTCGTGTTCTGGAAACCAAATATTTACAATGATTATACAATACGTGAAGTTGAAATGAAAGCAAAAGAGAAAAAAAAAACGTATTTCTAAGTATACATGTATCTGTCTATCTACTGATCGTTCTGTCTGATAATCTGTCTGTCTCTGTCTGTCTGTCTGTCTCATTCTCTCTCCTTATATATATATAAACATTACTTTCCTTCATATTGTCATCATAATACTATAATATATATATGCACCATAGTTTCTATCTATATATATATATATAAGTTTCTACCTAATCGCATATATATATATATATATATATATATTGGAATGTTTGGAGGAGATGTACAGAAATTATATAGAAAAAAATTAAGGTACTCAGAAATCTGGATGTTTGTACATTTACAGATTTTTATTAATGCCACATATTAAATAAAGCGCTTTTCACCTAGTCGTGTAGGATTTTCAAATTGTTTTGAAAATTCTACACGACTAGGTG
>NC_068995.1:39801362-39803798 GCF_001194135.2 Octopus bimaculoides | reverse complement strand
ATATATATATATATATATATATACATATATATACACACACACTTGTATGTATGAATATACATAAATATACACCCTCTCTCTCTCTCTCTCTCTCTCTCTCACACACAGACACACATACATATAACAAAAAATAAAGATAGAGAATTTCACATTTTTAATTGTTGAATTCATCACACAGTACATAGTGCAGACAATTGCTTTTGTTGCATCAACATGCTTAGATATAGAAAATATTCAAATTATTATTTCCGAAAATACATGTTAACACAACGTTTTCAAGGCGATCCATGCCTTGGATGCATATTCTGTTTGCATTTATTAGTCTCTCATTGCTCGATATAGTTCTTCGTATAATATATATATACGCAGTAATTGCATATTGTTGCATATTTATATGCAGCGATTTATGCATTATTAGTAGATCTCTTCAGGGTATACAAATAAGACATTGTTCAAACAGGAATTTTCCTCCGTTATTAGTTTGAAATAGGTTTGGTAGTAGTAAACCAAAACGTTTCATCGATGAAAGCTTAACGAAAAATTACTATTAGTTGTTTCCTTTAGTTGGGCACTCTGCTTGGTGATCAGTCCTGCCTAATACAAACTGCTTCTCGTAAAAAGGTTACCCATGCTTAATCTAGCGAGATTTTGCTAAATATCACTTTTAAAATAACATAATCAGTTTCTCTGTCTGTTAATAAGTTTCGTGACCTTACTGAAATATGGCATGAAGAAAATCGGGTATGGCTTTGTGGTAAAGAAGCTGGTTTTGCAACCACGTGATGTCGGGTTCAGCCCCAATATGCCAACATAACGTGGCAGTCCTGTAAAGGACGATGTTACTGTTGTTTTAGCCACAAGAAAACATATTTCTCAGCTGGCTTACAACAGACAATCTGTTTCTGTATATAGCAAAGGAGGTCATAGCTCCCATCTCTAGCATTATTTGATACTCACAGACCTAGGTTTCTGGATGTTATCTGTCCTCAGTGTGAGACAATCACCAGCTAGTGATGAAAGCTATCTCCACTCGCAAATATTATATATTCTCTAAGCGACACACAGTCGCTGATCTCGTATCGAGAAAAACAACGTTTTAAATCTGTGAGCGAGAGAAGTACAGTAACAGTACTGGATAGGGAAATTCTGAGTAACAGTTTTTGTGGTATTTTTGCTGCTTTTTAATAAAGCATATTACTCTACCTTCGGTATTCGAGTACTATTTTTTCCACCTTGTTTCACGTTTAGGTGCTAACTCTGGCATATATATATATATATATATATATATATATATCATCGATGGATAGATAGATATACATATATATACGTATATACATACACATATATATGAATACATTTATACATATACATACATATGTAGCCTCGATGTTGCTGCTTTTCGTTCTCTCCAAAACGGAGACATCAGTTACATAGGCTCACATAGTCGTTCCATTTAACATTCATAATAGAGCGGAGCTTCTGTTGGTGGAATTACTCTAGTTTTTTGACGTCGGTAAAGCGTCCAGATTTCACTACCGGAGAGGAGAGTGGAGATTACAACTGCTTGGAAGACACTCAATTTGGTTTTGTAGTTCAGATCTTTGTTCTTAAAGACACTTTTCGCGAGTCCACCAAACGCGGCGTGAGCCGGTCTGAATCGGTTCCCTACGTCCTCTTCCGATGTGCACTTATTTGTATGCAAGCTTCCTAAGTATGAAAAGTGGTTAACTTCCCCCAGTGGCGTCTCTAAAGATGGTAATGTTGAGACTGGAGTTTCCTGAGTAAGAACGAAGTTGTGCTAGGATTTTTGCCTTTCGATGTTGACTTTTAGGACAAACAGAGTGTAAGCATAGGTGAAATTATTCACCACTTGCTGAAGCTGTTCACTGGGGTAGCAGACTGCGTTGTTGTCAGCATACTGAAGTTCAGTTATCTTTTGCTTCCTGGTCAGTCTTCGTGACTTCAATCACGCATTGATGAAACATCCCCTGCCGTCATATCGGTAGCTAATGTTGACTCCTGGATTGTGTGCAGGTATTTCATGAAACATTGCTGCAAGGTACAAGGAGAAGAGCGTCAAGGCCAAAATGCATGCTTGTTTTAATCCTGCAGTGACGGGGAAGTCTTCAGACAGTTGATTTTGATGAGAGGTAGTTCCAGTCATACCGTCATTTAATCCCTGTACTAGGGAAAAGATCTGATCGGAGCAGCCGAAACGTCGGAGGACTTCCCAAATTCGTCCTATTTTCCTGGACTGCCATGTTAGCTTGGCGTTAACTATTAATATCCAGTACCGTTGCCGTAGTCTCATTTAGAGAGATTTAGAAGTATTAATATTTCGAATCTATCTATCTATCTATCTATCTATCTATCTATCTATCTATCTATCTATCTATCTGTCTGTCTGTCTGTCTCTCTCTCTCTCTCTCTCTCTCT
>NC_068995.1:39799957-39801201 GCF_001194135.2 Octopus bimaculoides | reverse complement strand
TGTATGTATGTATACACATACAGACCCCCCCCACACACATAAATATGTAGATAAATAAACAGACAGATAGTTACTTAGTTAGATAGATAGATAGATAGATAAATAGATAGATATCTTTTTATTATGGCCACAGAGGGCTAAATACAGAAAATAGACAAAATACAATGTAGAGCTTTTCTTTTTGGAAAAAAAGGAGGGGGAGAGGGGATTTCAATAGATAGATAGATAGGTAGATAGATAGATAGATATACTAGTCCAGCTGATCACTACAGCTATTGGTTCGAGTGACGATGCTGTTGGTGCTGTGCTGGAAAGTCTCGTGAAGTGTTCTGGTAGTTCGAGTGAAGGTGTATTTTTTTCGTGTTTGTCTCTATTGCACAAATGCTGCTGCTACTGCTGCTGTTATAGTTGCTGCTGCTGTTGTTGTTCCTGCTGCTGCGCCTGTAAATAATAGCAAGGGGTCGTTGTTGTTGTTATTGTTGTTGTTGGTACTCGTAGCAATGTTGGTGATGGTGGTGCTGCGGCAAATGGTTCAACTTCGTCGTTGTCAGTGTTGTACCTCTATTGTTGTTGTTGTTCTAGTTGTTGCTGCTGCCGCTGCTGCTGCTGCTGCTGCAGTTAGAAATTATTATTGTTATTATTGTTGTTTAATAGTAATGTTACTGATGGTGAGGATATCGAAAGTCCTTGTTGTTGTTGTTGTTGTTGTTGTTGGCGTTGATGTTGGTGGTGGAGGAGGCATCATTGTTTCATACTTATAGTGTTTTGTGGTTGTGAATATTTCTGCCGTAACTGACCAATGCTTCCAATGCCGATCTGATGATGACGATGATGATGATGATGATGATGATGATGATGATAATGAATGTAGTGGTAGTAGTAGTAGTGGTAAACGTCGTGGTGGTGTGTAGTGTGGGGGTAACGTTTGTGTGCTTTCATGTTTGGGTGTATTTTTATATATATATAGGAATACTAATACGCTCTTTCAGATTATCTATCTATCTGTCTGACTGTCAGTCTGTCTGTCTGTCTGTCTGTCGATCGGTCTGTCTGCCTGTCTATCTAGCCATCGACCTACCTACATATCTATACATCCACTAACAAATCAATCAATAGAATCAATCGATCGATCGATCGATCGATCTATAATGAATACTTGTATAGCAGTTATCCGTAGATATTTGCTGACATATCTATCTATCTATCTATCTATCTATCTATCTATCTATCTATCTATTTAGCAC
>NC_068995.1:39798658-39799782 GCF_001194135.2 Octopus bimaculoides | reverse complement strand
GCTGACATATCTATCTATCTATCTATCTATCTATCTATCTATCTATCTATCTATTTAGCACGTTACCAACTCATGTATGTATACACGTATGTATGTATGTATGCCTCTGTGTGTGTGGGTGTGTGTGTGTATGTGTGTATTTATGCTTGTGTTTCTGTCTGTGTATCTATCTTATCCTTCCACCAACCGGCATACATAGATATAAATACATGTATATCTGACTGCTTGCCTGCCTGTCAGTCTGTCAGTCCGTTATATCGTCTGTCTCTCTGTGTGTCTGTGTGTCTGTCTGTCTCTCTCCCTCTCTCCCTCTCTCCTGTGTTTTCTATTAGTTTGTCTGTTTATCCTGTCTGCCTGTCTGTGTGTCTGCGAGTGGGTGTGTTTGCATGTATGAATACATTTTGATAACAAATTCCGTTTTTTCGCAGTGCTAGTTGTAGATGTAGATGGTGGTTGTGATGGATGAAGTGGGTTATATGATCTATACACACAGTAGCAGTAACGAACCGTACCAACACCAGTACCAGACCCATTCCACCATAATTATCAGAGCCATACCACCATCCTAGTACAACAGGATGAATTTATACCCTAAACGTCAGCACTGCTTTAACTTAACCACTCCAACGCCACCCGGACGCCACTCGGATGTCACTGCGATGCCACTCCAACACCACTTCTATCGCCTCAGCTGACACTTCATGTCATTCACCGCCTTATTTCAACTGCAATAAAAGTACTTCGTGCCTACCACTTCGACGACACTCCTAAAATCGTTCACTGCTACATTACTTTAAACGCTACCACTGTAGCACGACTCCGACACTTCTGCTGTAATCTATCTTTAATTAATCTATCTTTAATACAACCACCACTGCCGCTCCACTTCATGGCCATCCCCACTGCTACCGCCACCAAAATCACTAACTCTGTGACAACATTGAATACCCATCTGTTGTACCCACTAGAATACCCCTTCATTGTCACTCCTCACCATCACCACACCGCAACCCCACTTTATACCTATCGCCATCACTGCCAGCCGCTCCTTTTCATGACCACCACTTCCGTAGCACTACTTCTTCATCATTACAATTTTGATACCCTAATGCTATTTACCTTAC
>NC_068995.1:39794537-39798036 GCF_001194135.2 Octopus bimaculoides | reverse complement strand
ATATATATTGGCGCAGGCGTGGCTGTGTGGTAAAAAAGTTTGTTCCGCAAAACCCACTTGGTTCCAGGTTTAGACCCATTGCGTGGATCCTTAGGCAAGTGTCTTCTACTGTAACCTCGGGGAGACCAAAGCCTCGTGAGTGGTTTTGGTAGACGGAAACTGACAGAATATATATAAATATATATATAATTTGTATGTATGTACGTTGGTGTGTGTACGTGTGTGAATGTGTGTGAATGTGTGTGTATGTGTGTGAATAAACTATCGGTTCGGCAAAAGACACCGATAAAATAAGTATCAGGCTCAACAGAAAAAGTACTGGCGTCGATTCATTCAACTAAACTTTGAAGGCGGTACCACAGCATGGGCGCAGTCTTTTGACAAGTAAAAAATAAAGATGAAACATATCGTTTTTCTAAACAAAGATAAAGTACAATCTACAGGCGATTTAGTTGTTCTGTCTAGCTGGTCAAGAGTCCACGTAGGGAATCCCTTGGTGCTTCTCCTGGGCGGTAGATTTTTGTGGTCGTTGTTACTGTTGGTATATGATTATACGATTCTAGTGGTACTTGTGAATTTTAAGTGTGTGGGCGTGTTTGCGCTTGTAAGTATATGTACATATTATCGTGGATGTCGATCTGCGCATGCGCATACACACACACATATACTCCCATGTACACACATACAGACGCACACACCCACACATATACACTATGTGTGTGTGTGTTTGTGTATAATTTCGGATACTTGAAAGCAAATGTATTTATAAATATGTAAAGATGTGTGCAGATAAATAAATATTTCAACATAATCACACACATTTGCAAACCATGTATGTTCTGCATGAATGCCCATATATACACACACACGTACCCCACCCCACAAACACACACACACACAAGCACATACCCATGTATACATACATACATGCGTATATTCAAACATATACATGCATGCATATATAATGTGTGATGTTGAATAAAATTTCAAGAGCAGAGATATGTCGCAGTCTAAGTGATGTGAACAGCAGTAAGCATAATCTACTGTGGTAGAGGCAGTAGTGGTAGTAGTATTAGTAGTGGTGGTAGTGGGGAAGTAACAGTGATGGTAGTGGTTGGAGGAGAAATATTAACAATGGTAGCAGTAGTAGTAGTCGCTTTAAAAGTGGCAGTGGTGGGAGGAGCGGTGATATTAACAGTGATAGAAGCGGTGGCAGTAGTAGTAATATTAAGAGAGTAGCAGTGGTGGTAGCTGTAGCAATAAACAGATTGTAGTGGTGGTGGTAGTAATATTGACAGTAGCAGTGGTAGCAGCAGTAGGAGGGTAGTGATATTAGCAGTAAGGTAGTGGTAGTGGTTGTTGTAGTGTTATTAATTTGTGATGTGGTTATGGTAGCTGTAGTGCTATTAGAAGTTCTGGTAGCAGTAGCAGTAGTAGTAGTAGTAGTAGTAGTAGTAGTAGTAGTAGTAGTAGTAGTAGTAGTAGTAGTAGTAGCAGTCGTAATAGCAGTCGTAGCAGTAATATCAGTAGTAGTAGTAGTTATAGTAGTAGTAGTTGAGGTGGTAGTGGTGGTGGCGGTGGTGGTAACAGTAGTGATGATAAACTGTGGTGTATTACAAACAGTAGCTTTTGTGATTGTTGCGGTAGTAGTGGTGGTTGTTACAGTGTTAGTGGTGGTTGTTGCGGTGGTAGTAGTAGTAGTTGTTGCAGTGGTAGTGGTGGTTGTTGTAGTGGTACTAGTAGTTATATAAGTAGTTGCGGCGATGGTAACAATGATAATATTAATAGAGGTAGTGGTAGCACTATTGATATTAACAGTAGTTGCGGTGGTAGTAGTAGTAGTGATATTGTTTATGATGGTCGTGGTAGTAGTGGTCGTGGTATCAACAATTGTAGTTATGGTATTAGCAATAGTTCTCTTCACAGTGGCAGTGGCAGTTGCAACAGTTGTAGAAGTAGCCAAATTAACAATTATTGCAGTGCATATTGCAGTGGTGGTTACATTAATGATATTAGCAGTGGCAGTAGCGGTTGCAGTGCTAATATTATCAGTAGCGGTAAGGCGGCGAGCTGGCAGAAGCGTTAGCACGCCGGGCGAAACGCTTAGCGGTATTTCGCCCGTCGCTACGTTCTGAGTTCAAATTCCGCCGAGGTGAACTTTGCCTTTCATCCTTTCAGGGTCGATAAATTAAGTACCAGTTACGCACTGAGGTCGATATAATCGACTTAATCCCTTTGTCTGTCCTTGTTTGTCTGCCTATGCTTAGCCCCTTGTGAGCAATAAAGAAATAAGAAACTTTAGCACGCCGGGCGAAACGCTTAGCGGTATTTCGTCTGTCTTTATGTTCTGAGTTCAAATTCCACCGAGGTGGACTTTACCTTCTATGCGTACTGGGGTCGATCTAATCGACTGGCATCCTCCCCCCCACCCCAAACTTCGGGCCTTGTGCTTAGAGTAGAAAAGAATATTATCAGTGGTGGTAGGAATTGTTACATTGACATTGGCAGTGGAAGTAGCAGTAGCAGCCGCAGCCGCAGTAGCAGCTGTAGTAGTGTAACTAATAGCTGCAGTTTTGTTGTTGCTGTTGCTGTTGGTGATGGTAGCGTAATAATGAAAGTGAAAGTAGCGCTGGTAGGAGTAGGGATATACAAAGAAGTGGTGGTGGTGGTAGCGGTAGTGATATAAACTGCTATGAAGATGGTAGTAGTAGTAATAATAGCAGCAGCAGCAGCAGCAGTAGTATTAGTAGTAGTAGTAGTAGTAGTAGTAGTAGTAGTAGTAATAATATTCATATTGGCAATGGTGGTAGTAGTATTAGTTGCAGCGCTGATATAATTAATGATGGCAGCCTGCTGAGATATTTATAGCGGCAGCCATTGGTAGTAGTAATATTAAGAGAGTAGCAGTGGGGATATCAAATATGGGTAGTAGTAGTAGTAGTGATATCAACCATAATTGTAGTGGTGATAGTACAGTGGTGATATCAATGATTATAGTATTATATTGAGTGTGGTAGTGGTGATATCAATAAGTGTAGTGGTAAGAGTACAGTGGTGATATCAAGGATGACAATGAGGGATGTAGAAGTTGTGGTGATGTCAACAATGTATTGGTTACAGTACAATAATGTTATCAAAGATAGTAATATAGTATGAGTAGTAATAGTTGTGGTGATATTACCACTGATTGTATTGGCGACAGTACAGTGGTGATATCAAGGATGATAACGTAGCAAGTGACTGCAGTAGTAGAAGTAGTAGTGGGAGTTATGTTAACAAAAGCAGTGGTGGTAATTGTAGCCGTGATGATATTTACAGTAACGATATCAGCTCTTTGAGACGGTTGCAGTGGTAAGAGACGCAGTGACGGTGCAAGTGGTAGTCGGAGGAAGAATATCAACACTATGCTAGTTGTAGTAGTGGTGGTAGAGGCTGCAGTGTTTATATCAACAAGGTATTGGTTGCAGTAGTGGTGGTGGTGGTGGTGGTGGTGGTGGTG
>NC_068995.1:39786840-39794506 GCF_001194135.2 Octopus bimaculoides | reverse complement strand
GGTAGCAGTGTTTATATCGACACTGTGGTAGCGGTGCTGCTGGTTTTAAACAATGATATCAAAACTAACGCTTATCGTTAATAGTCGAAATATTATTTACACGACAAACAACAGCAGCAGGAGCTATTATTATTATTATTATTATTATCATTATTATTATCATTATTATTATCATTATTATTATCATTATTATTATCATTAGTAGTAGTAGTAGTAGTAGTAGTAGTAGTAGTAGTAGTAGTAACAGCAGTTGTGGTCATGGTTGTGATGATAATGATGATGATGATGATGATGATGATGATTTGTGATCATCTTTGTGTTTAGCCCCAGGTCAACGTTTCATTTCTTTTGTTCATTCGTCATGAAGGATCTATGATCAAAGGCGTTCTAGCCATGACCTTTTACGCGGTATCGCTAGTACTTTATTATCACATTGAGAGATATTTGGCTACGGTTTTTCTTCACCGGTTTAGTCCACAGAATAGAGTCGCCTACGTCGGTGTTGTTGTTATTGTTGTGGTTGTTGTTGTTGTTGTTGTTGTTAGAATGGTGATGATGGAGGGAGTGTTTATTTATTGTAGTAAGGGGGTTGTTATTATTGGTATCGTATGTGATATTGGCGTAAGTGTCGGCGGTGATATTAATGGACTTATTGATAGCATCGGATATGGCGGTTGCGTTGGAGCATACAGGAAGGGTTTGGGTATATCGAAGTGGGCATGGCGGGAAGAGAAGAGTGACAAACAGCTCAACACTTGTTAACAGCTTACTAACAATGTTAAATGATGATCATAAATGCAACGACGACGACGACGACGTCGACCGCAGCGACGCTAACGATTATGATGAGAACCATACTGCTTGGCTACTGCTGCTGCTGTTACTGCTTCAGACGCTGCCGCCGCTACTGATGCTGCTAATAACTGTTTACAATATTCCCTGTGACAAGTGATATAGCTATACATAGTACAGATAAAATACATCTCTGCAGAAGCTGGCAGGCGATAGACGTATTGTGACTATCATGCCTCTCCTTCCTCTGAGGAATAAGGTGATCGAAGAGAAATGGTTCCAGTTTTCAGAATCGAATGTCTGAGTGTGGAATATTTTCACCCAAGATTTCCTCTCCCTAACCCATGGCGAACACCACCTGATATTATAATATTTCCATTTTAGACAAACTGGGATGCTGTAAGTCGAATGCATCAACTCTAGTATTTGATTAGTACTTTATGTTATAGACTCTCAAAGGATGAAAGGCGAGGTTTGATCTCGGAACCTGGGTATTTGCCAGAGTAAAATAACGCTTTAGTAATTCTGCCAACTCACCACACTCCCCAATATAATAATAATAATAATAATAATAACAATAATGGGCTGATTACTACCTAGCTCAGATACCAGGAAACCCCAAAATGGCTGAAGTTCAAAAGATAGTGCTCATGGGAACTGCCCATATCCTACGTAAAATACTGTCTATGTGATCTCAAATTTTAAAACAAACACAATCCAAATATATGGTACCCTAGGCATAACACCTACATGAACTTTTAACTTGTTGTCTCTTGAGGTCTCTGGGTGAGACTTGGATCCAACTTGTACAAATGCAAAGCAAAAGTCAAACATAAAATAATAATAATAATAATAATAATAATAATAATAATAATAATAATAATAATAATAATAATATTAATAATAACAATAATAATAATAATAATAATAATAATAATAATAATAATAATAATAATAATAATAATAATATTAATAATAACAATAATAATAATAATAATAATAATAATAATAATAATAATAATAATAATAATAATAATAATAATAATAATAATAATAATAAAAAGACAACTGGCACCAGCGACTTAGGTGATTTAAGTGAAGATTAGAAGATTTTAGATGAGTTGCAGGAAGTAATGACAAAAGAAGTAAGAAAAAGATTTCCAGCATTAAAAGGCACCAACAGAAAGAAGCTGTTAGAAATGTCTAAGAAAGTAGATTTTTTTTATCAGTAGGATAGATACTAAAAATATAGGAGACACTGAATTATTGATCAATGCAGGAGGGGTAGGAGTTACTAGAAGATTAGATAGCTCACAGGGAAAGATTAAAAATGTGGAAAAGGAGATTACAAAATAAAGTGAAGACTTTAAGACAAGATCTGAATAGAATAGAAGCCTGGAAACTGAACAAACTAGGAAACACAAGGTGAAAATTTTCCCTTGAGAAAAGGTACTTAGTTAAAGAGAAAGGATTTAGGACAGTAATAGAAGAGTTGAAAAAGCATATCATAGCAGTAGCAATTAAGCTCTCCAGATAATGGAAAATAATAAGTCAGTATCAACAGAATAGATTATTTGTGACAGACCAGAGGAGATTTTATAACCAAATAAATAGTGGAGAACGAAGTAACCGAAGATGAGAAACCTAATGCAGAAGAAGCTAGAAAGTTCTGGAGTAATATTTGGGATAAACCAGTAAATCACAATGGAAATGCAGTATGGTTAAAGAAAGTTAGGGAAGAAGTTGTGACTGAGAAGCAGCCAGATCTAAAACTAACTAGTGCATTAATTAGTAAAGTATTAGGAAAAATGCCAAATTGGAAAGGCCCAGGACCAGATTTAGTTCAAGGGTACTGGCTAAAGAAATTTAGTAGTTTACAGGGGAGGCTATAGGAACAACTTCAGGATTGCCTTAATGGAGGAATAATACCAGATTGGATGACTACACGGTGTACAATACTCATTATAAAGGATAAGAGCAAGGGTAATACAGATAACAACTATAGACCAATCACTTGCTTACCATTACTATGGAAGCTGTTATCAGGAATGTTTTCAGAAAGCATTTGCAAGCATCTTGACGACCAGAACTTACTGGAAAAAGAACAGAAAAGGTACAAGAAGAAGGCTAGGGGAACGCATGATCTACTATACATATACAAAGCAGTTCTAAATGAAGTAAAAGCTAGAAAGAAAAAATCTAAGGAAAGTACGGATAAATTATAGGAAAGCCTGACATGATCCCACACTCATGGATAAGAGGATGTTTGAAGAAATGGAAAGTAGATCTATACTCAGGGGTCGATAAAATAAGTACCAGTTAATCACTGGGGTCTTTGTGATCGACTAGCCCCCTCCTCCAATATTGCTGGCCTGGCGCCAAAATTTGAAACCTTTATTATTATTATTATTATTATTATTATTATTATTATTATTATTAACAACAACAACAACAACAACAACAATAATAATAATAATAATAATAATAATAATAATAATAATAATAATAATAATAATAATAAGAAGAAGAAGAAGAAGAAGAATGGTAATAATAATCATATCTACTGTAGGCAGAAAGCCTGAAATTTAGGGGAAGGGGATATTCGATTACAGCGAATCCCAGTACTCGACTGGTACTTATTTTTCCGACCCGAAAAGGATGAAAAGCAAAGTCGACTTCGGTGGAATTTGAATTCAGAGCGTGGCGACGGACGAAATGCTGGTAAGTATTTTGGCCGGCGTATTAATGATTCTGTCAGCTCGTTCTGATGCAGTGCCGGGCACTGGCTCTCATGGCTTTTGATCTTAACTGATTGGAAGTGTAATCATGTACAATGTTTTGTGTTGGTATAAAAGATGGGCTACAGCAAATATTCTGCTCAAAAAACGCAGATTTGCTTCATCTTAACCAGTTGATCATGTTCCATAGTAGCTAACAATATGTGCATCTCTGGTCACCAGCAGTAGTAGTAGCGAAACATCATAACCATGTGTTGAGAGGAATTCTTTGGGGTTTGAGTAATTCACCTCCGGAGACATAGGTGTTTCATTCATAATTCTTAAGCAAACTTCCTTCAGGGACCTTTTGAGCGGGATGGGCTACTCGAAATGAAGAAAATTCTGAGCTCCACCTGAAAGGTCATGCGCTATTTATCTTGATATGAGATTACCATGTCGTGCCCATATGGTTGTGATGCATGTGCCTGGTAGACATGATGGTTATATTTCTGTAAGTTTGACCGGTAAAGTTCCAGAGGAGTGAGATGTGGTCATTTTCAAGCACTGAATGTTGTTTGTGTTCCCATCAGTTTTTATCAGGGTGCAAGTCAAGGTCTTCGCAAATTACCCAGTAAATATATTGTGCCGCTCTATGATGCCTATTGAGATACTCTGTAGGTACAAAACAGCTACACATGGAGTCATGATTGATGGTTTCATTTTGTTGTTTACATACACGAAATATTGGGCTACTGCTCTTCTTGTAGGCAGGCATTGATCCTGGGCTGCTATGATAAACCCTTCCGTTTCTGATTTTAATCCAGAAGACACTAACTATCGATGGGTAAGAGCTTTGTTGACGGCAGCAGTGTTTACTCTCTTTGAGTATTTGCCATTGAATGCCTTAGTAGTATGGTAAAATCTTTATGGTGAAATGCTAGAAGATCTTGTAATATTCAGTTGCAACCACGAGATCCTTCCTAAGGATTCTTGCAGAATAGAGGATGGTACCTTTTCGCCGGTCGATAATACGAGTTTCACTTTCAATAACATATATATATATATATATATATATATATAATACACTCATACATACAAACCTGTATATATATTTGAATGTATTAGCTTAAATAACTTGCCCACATATATATGTGTATGAGCTTGCATGTATGTACATGTGTATGTATGTATATTGTCAACAACATTCTTCCTTAAGAATGGTAAAATTATATATTTATATGTATGTATATACATATACATGTATATAACATATATATATATTGTGTATATGCATACCTACACATTTGTATAGGTATATGTGTGTGCGTATGTGTGTGTAGGTGTGTATGTGTGTGTACGTGTGCGTGTGTGTAGCTTTGTTAATAACAATTATAAATGCTGATTGGTTTGTTGGTTGATTTCTCCTGTCACGCCGTAGAGAAAGATAGGCGAAAAGAGTCTAAAAGAGAGATACAGAGAGAGAATAAGAGGAGTAGGATGAGTGCACTTTATCTCCTAAGCAGGTGAAATGAATAAATAAATACTTAAATGTCAGTTATTATTCCTTGATCTCATTACACAACAACGATGTGGCATCATAGAAAATAAGACATTTGTTATAAAAAAAATAAGGTGCCGAAAGAAGTAATTGCAATTAGTATTTCGGCAATTCTTTTCGAATTTATCTTTGTCAATTTGCAGACAACATTTACCTATATTACAATTGTCCCATCTTCGTTGAGCCCTGTCTGGCTAATAAAAGAAATGTATCTATCTATCTATCTATCTATCTATCTATCTATCTATCTATCTATCTATCTATCTATCTATCTGTCTGTCTGTCTGTCTGTCTGTCTGTCTGTATGTATGTATGTATGTATGCATGTGCAGATTTGTGTGTTTTATATATATATATATATTGTCATGCATAGAGTTACATATCTAGCCATGCTTATATATATTTAAATAATAAACTTCTGGAAAGTTTTACAGATTTTTACTGTTCCAGAGATGAATTGGACATGTAGCCTTCGAATTAGCTTTCTCCTTTCTGATTTTAAGAAGCCTAAGTTCTCAAGATTGGTAATTAGGCAGTGTGTTACATATCCCATATCCCAGGGCCCCAATAATTACAGGTGTAAACCTGAACTTGTAATCGGGATAGTGTAACTGTAGATTTCTCAATAGTTCAGCATAGGTGTTCTCTTCTCACCGATCTTCAGCTTTATGTTAACATCCGCTGAGCAGCTAATTTTTTCAACTGTGCACAGTTTCTCTTCTCTATCCTAAATCTTTATATCAGGTCTGTTGTGCTTACATTTTATTGAGGTCATCACTGGTACATCCCACCAGTATCATTTTTCATTATGAGTGGCTATGGCTTGTACCATATTATGAATTTTTATTTCTTTGTACTCGGGATTATCCTTCCGACGGATTTCATTATAGTGTCCTAGCTACATTGTCATGTCACATCGGTAGATATACCGTGATGACATTTTCGGACGACTGCTTATGATGTGGGTGATATCTTCAGTGTGAACTCCACAAAGTCTGCATCGGTTGTCACATTTCACGGCTTTTCCCACATCTCTATCCCTAAGTTTCAAGGTTCCTTCATCGGAATTTCAGCATTAACAACAGAGTAATTTTTTATGTATGTATGTATGTACTACATATGTATATATATATATATATATATATATATATATATATATATATGTATACACACATGCACACATACACGAGTATGATAAAGTTTATTTAAACACTGGAAATTCTTATATCAGAACAACTGTTTCGCAACTCAAAACATACATAGATAATTTATTTCATTATATTGTATAATAAGTAAATTATATAAATGTCTGCGTTTATATAAACAACCTTTAAATTAATGCACATATTAAACAATCTCATCGGGTTAGAATAATCTACCTTTTAGTTATCTTACTAAATTTTCTTTAGAAACCTGTGTTAGTAATTTCTATTAATTCAATTATTATATTATTCCCTATTTGCTAAGGTGTTTTTTTTTTTAGATATTGATTTTGCGCTTTTGAAACGTTATGTCGAGGGATTATTTATAAAATGGATTTCTTGTAACCCGATGGCTTAGTTTAGTATCTGCTTGAATGTAAAAATTGTTTATTTTAATACAAACATGAAAGTAATTTCCTCATAAAAATATAATCCAATAAATTATCTATGCATGTTTTTAGCTGCGAAAACAAGCATTTGTAAAACATGTATTTCCAATGGTCAAATGAATTCTATCATACTATATTTCTTTCGTTATCTCTAACTTTATATACTCCTTATTGTTACCTCTTGTACCGTATTATATATTCTATGTTTCAAAGAATGTTATATTAAGGAGCTTTTTATGAGTGCCACCAGGTTAGTTGAATCCATATATTTTTGTGACTTATATAAATATACTACACTACTTATGATCCGTTGGGTCACCGGGGAAGTCTGAGTTTCTCAACAACGGAGTTTCGTTTCGTGGAATTTTTTTCTGTTCTATGTTATTTCGCATGCTTTCAACGAATGCGACATCGAAATCACGCCTAAACAGCTCCTTTCCACAGAAAAGGAAAGATCTGGCTATTTCTTGCACGACCTGCTACAACGTAACAGTTATTTCGGGTACTTTATCGCAAATAGCTGTTACGTGGTAGAAATAGCAGCAAGTCTTTGGAAGTGAGATACGTTAAATGCACTCGAGAGAAACCTATGGAAAGAAACTAACGGGTCTTTTACGAAATATTTACCATATTTTTAAAGTAATTTTCACTTTAAAATATTTTGCTCATCATTATGTGAAAAATGGAAAGGTTAGAGTTTCTTTCCTTTCAGGGTTAAGTTATTTTCAGAGTATTTTTCCATTATGTACAGTTTTGAGTATTTAATACCTCAAAACCGCACATATCTCAATAACTTCTGATCCGATTTACGCGAAAATTGTTTTATTCCGTTCGTATTCACATTTCAGGGACTCTTTACTTTCAAAGCATTTCTCATTATGCGCCAGTTTAGGTGTGTAAAATTGCAAGCAAACAAGCAAGGTTGAACGTTACTTTTAATGTATGATATACATATATGCCTTCTGTTACCTTCTTGTTCCATGTTTTGGTTTGTTTATATATATATAA
>NC_068995.1:39785894-39786830 GCF_001194135.2 Octopus bimaculoides | reverse complement strand
ATATATAAATAATTCGTTTGTAGCGGTGGAATGGGAGATAGTTAAAGCTATAAATCTTGGACAAAAATCCCTTTAGATAGAAAAGGTGGAAAGTTGCGCGAGTGACTCGAACCGACATCGTTTGTAAACACGTCAGATGTTCTACCATTGGGCGGGCCACAGAAATTATTAGAATTTTCTTATTTTTAAGCTTTATTTTTATCAGCGAGAAATGTATGTTGTTTATGTCATAATTTAGGACGCTCGAGGGAACGTGAAATAATTTGCTTTAACGATGGAACTCGAATTAGATGAATCTACAAATAACAGGGTGTAAATATTAGATTGAAAATCCTTTGGACAGAAAAGTCAAAATCTGCCTGTAGGACTCAATCCCATGTTTGCTGTGACCGTGATAGATCAAATGTAATTAAATAAGAATTTGCACAGAAACTGAACGAAATAGTTCTTGGCGTTTGCGATTCAATTTCTTAGCGTTATCAGTAATAGCTGCCTTAGAACGGGATTTCATAGAAGCTAGGGCGCCATCTTGAGGTCCAGTCGAACAAATCAACCTCGGTACTTTTCTATTCTGTGGATCTCTTTTGGCGAATTGCTGGATTATGGGGACATAAATAAATTAATACCGGTTGCCAAGCGGTACTACGTAACAAACACACATATATTCATACATACACATATAACCACACACGTATACACCCACCCACCCACACACCCAGAACCACACACAAGCACATGCATACATACATACATATATACATAGTGTGCACTGAAATTATCGTTTCTGGTGAATCAACAAAGATCTATCTATCTATCTATCTATCTATCTATCTATCTATCTATCTATCTATCTATCTGTCTGTCTGTCTGTCTATCTATCTACTTATCTATCTGTCTGTCTCTGACTCTCTTTCTCTCTCTCTCTCTCTCTCTCTC
>NC_068995.1:39783830-39785576 GCF_001194135.2 Octopus bimaculoides | reverse complement strand
GTGTGTGTGTGTGTCTGTGTGTGTGTGTATGCGCGTGTGTTTGTGTATAGGTGAATTCTGACTTCAAATTCCTCCAAGGTCAACTTTGTTTTCAGCATTTTAGGGTCGATAAAATAATAAACTAGTTCAGCCCCCGGATCAGTGTAATCGACTTATCTCTCCCCGAAATTGTTGGCCTTGTGCCAAAATTTGAAACGAATATTAATAGTAACAGTAAAGCGGCGAGCTGGCAGAATCGGTAGCACGGATAGCGGCATTTCGTCTGTCTTTACGCTCTGAGTTCAAATTCCACCGAGGTCGACTTGGTCTTTAATCCTTTCGGGGTCGATAAAGTAAGTTTCAGTTGATCGATGCAATCAGCTGAACCATTTCAAGCCAACATTAGTTTCGAATCGTGCCATAAGAGCAGAAATTTTGAGGCAAAGGATGATTCGATTAAATCGACCCAGTTTTCAATTGGTACTTGTTTTATCGATCTCGAAGGATAAAAGGTAAAGTCGACCTCAGCGGGATTTGAACTCAGAACGTTATGCCAGACGAAATGTCACTAAGCGTGCTACCTATTTTGTCAGCTCGCAGCCTTGATTTGGAACCAATATTAATATCAACAACATTAATTGTAGTAGTGTGGAGGCGCAATGGCCCAGTGGTTAGGGCAGCGGACTCGCAATCATAGGATCGCGGTTTCGATTCCCAGACCGGGCGTTGTGGGTGTTTATTGAGCGAAAACACCTAAAAGCTCCACGAGGCTCTGGCAGGGGATGGTGGTGAACCCTGCTGTACTCTTTCGCCACAGCTTTCTCTCACTCTTTCCTCCTGTTTCTGTTGTACCTGTATTTCAAAGGGCCATCTTTGTTACACTGTGTCACGCTGAATATTCCCGAGAACTACGTTAAGGGTACACGTGTTTGTGGAGTGTTCAGCCACTTGCACGTTAATTTCACGAGCAGGCTGTTCTGTTGATTGGATCAGCTGGAACCTTCGACGTCGTAAGCGACGGAGTGCCAACAACAACAACAATTGTAGTAGTAGCAATACTAATCGATCATTTAGCAAATGGGACAAGCTGAGTCAAATTCCTTGCTCAAGGATAAAATGTAATACTGAAACATGAATAAATAACAAGACGCAACAACATTAACATCCACACCCGTAATAAACAATAACAACAAGAACACAAATAACAACAACAACGACGACAACAACAGCTAACACAACAACAAACAGCCGAAACAAGAACAGCAATAGCAGCAGTAGAGAGAGTACAATCATTAGTGTACAGAACGGCAGAAATATCAACCGAATAGTCGTCGTCATCGTCGTCATCATCAGTAGGCTGGAGGTTACTTCCCCTTATCGTTTCAAAATTAACGAACGTGCATAGCCACACTCGAAAGTCTAATGGAGTGAAATGAACCTTCTCCAAATCTATTTTAACGTGTTTGGTTGTTATTCAACGTGATTTGTAGGTCCTGTACTTAATCTAAAGGTTTCTTTTCCCGAACCACTAAGTTACAGTGACATAAACACACCAGCACCGGTTGTCAATAAGTGGTGGGGTCAAGCAAGCACAAGACTTAGACACACACACACACACACAAACACACACACACACACACACACACACACACATACACTATCTCTCTTGCACGCACGCACACACAAACACACATATACACTATCTCTCTTGCACACACGCACGCACACACACACACACACACGCACACACACACACACACACACACG
>NC_068995.1:39773354-39783021 GCF_001194135.2 Octopus bimaculoides | reverse complement strand
GTCGATTAAATAAGTACCAGTTACGCACTGGGGGTCGATATAATCGACTTAATCCGTTTGTCTGTCCTTGTTTGTCCCCTCTGTGTGTAGCCCCTTGTGGGCAGTAAAGAAATAAGAATAAGTACTAGGAATAGAAAGAATAAGTCCTGGGGTCGATTTACTCGACTAAAGGCGGTGCTCCAGCATGGCCACAGTCAAATGACTGAAAAAAGTAAGAGAGTAAAAGAGTAAACACGGGTTTGCTCAAAAACCTAGAAAAGCAATGATTTTAGAAGAAAAGTGCATAAGAAATTGAAGCGTATCCTTCAAATTTCATCTTTTAGTAGAACAGTAAAATTTGTAAGACGTTTCAAAAATTCTCAACCTGAAATTCTTTGAATGAACAGCTGCATACACTTGGTCGTCTGCATCTACAACTCACATATGTAAAAGTAATCATTAACACACACGCACATATATGCGCACACGCATATGCACGCACACGCATATGCACGCACACACACACGCACGCAAATGCACTAGCGCTTTGTTCTATAGAAACATATTCATGCAGAACATAAGAGTGTGTGAATACATTATTTATCTGCTTACATTAATTCAGCCACATATTTGCAAACTTCGAAAATTGTCTTAGCTCAAGAAGTTTTGTTAGTTTCTTAGCGATCTGCTTGGATTCCACTAAGAGGAACTTGAAGAAATCTCAAATAACGCATTCATACCGACATATGTAGAGGTACGGATGTATACACACATCTTCTTGATAAATTTTTATCGACAGGATTTAGCACAGTAATCATTTCACAACTCCTTTAGAACACATTACGTGAATCTGTTGTTCGTTTACACTCCAGATCCTTTCTCCCAGTTAATCTAGAATTTTGATTATTCTAAAGAGGATATCTTTGAAACCATGATGGTAAAGCATTTTTTATTGCGATATACCACTTATCAGTTTGTCTTACCGCTCCTAGTTCGTGTTTAAAGACAATTAGTATACCTGTGAAGGCCCGTCATCAGCCCTCCCATATATCTTCCATAGTCAGACATAAAGTCGTAGCTAATGGTTCATTAAATGATATCGAATTTTCAGATATATTTATTTATTTATTTGGCTGAAGGTAACTTAATTTGGTTGTGTGTTATTATTTCACTCATTCTGTGTTGTTGCCAGCTGCTGGCAAATAGTTTCAGCACATTAGAGTAGGGCATTAATGGCCAAAATTTGGCAGATTCAATTTGTGCTAGGTATTTTTTTAGCGACTTGATCGATCGGTCACAGATAGCATCAAGTCGGTACGTTTTGCTATCGACTTGTGCAATAATCACCCTTTCTTTCATATTGTAATCTGTCGATGTAAATAATAAATCTTTGCTTTGAATCTTGCTGTAAGCTGTCCTTTGAGTTGTTTATATTCTGCCGAAATTTCTGTTCGTTCATAAACAGCTATTGCGTTTCGTCAGTGCAATGGCAGATTTCATATCTCAGTGTTATTATTGTCATTTTTTGTTATTTCAGTAATAGGTTCAAGATATTTACAATTTTCTAGATGGAAGGATGTAGTAGGCTGTTCAGAAAAATATTAGCTGAGCAATATCGATGGTCGATTTTGGAAGAAGGAGCAGCCTATTTCTATCCTCAAGGAATGTGGCTTTTTCCTGTTATTGTTTCGCATCGTATGTACGTACGTTTATTTGAATGTATGTATGTATGTATGTATGTATGGGCGTTATCTTTTTATTTCAATTTTACCTAAAAGTAAGCTGGTTTCTAAAATGAAGAGTAAAAAGATCGTCACTGGAATTTTGATAATGATAACAATACGTGCTATATGTCGAAAAGTCTTGTATATTTTTGCAATTTCGTTTCCAGATTGTTTTTGCAAAGTATTAATTTGGTAACTCGCGTAGTTTGTAACCATTTCCTTTTTACAGATTACAAAAGTATAACCTTGAAAATGGCCGTGTATCTAAGGGGAATTAATGCTAGCATCATTCTCACCTGGAATAAACTATTTTAACATACAGAATATTTTCCTTTGACATTGTTTACGTACGTTGGTTTAACTGTTCTAGTGTTGCATGGGGGATTTTCAAGAGATGAATATTTTCTCGAAGAGTTCCCACATTTCTGAGTATGTGGTTTAATTGTAAATTTTTATTGCTGTTGTTTAGTAGATGCTGTTCCAATAATCTCTTACCTCGCAAATGCTCTGAGATAGAGCCTGTCAGTCGCGCTATTTCTGGAGATGCTTTCAGTTAATGCATGGACTTAGAGGGTTTTAATAGCTGTAGAGTAGATTTCTTTCATAGACTAGTTAGATATTTAACGTTGTCATCATCTCCGGTAAGTGTAAACGAACTGTGTGATATCGTATTATAAGGGAAAATATACGATTGCCATGTTTTTTTCCGTCATTCTCCTTTTGCATGATATATTTTAGTCAATATGTAAGCATTTGTTGCACTTGTGTAGAACAGAAGAGATAGAAAGAGAGAGAGAGGAAAATAGAGAGAGATAAAGAGAGAGGGGAGAGAGAGAGGGGGGTTCATTGATAGAAAGGTTTCGGGCTTGGGGAAAAAGTTTTTTGAGTTTGTTTATCAAATATGAATATTTCTTTTGGTAAAATCCCATCATAAGAATATCGCCATATCCATCTGTTCTGCAACATTGTAAACAATTTTTTCATATAAATCTTTAGAATCGCTAAAAAGAAATCATGGATTACCTTGGTGTCGCTTGCTGTTGTAGAACCTAATATATAATCAGTAGATATTTTTTACTTGTTTCCTTGATATATTTAATATATTTATAACACCGGAAACAGTCAGTCATTCTGCTTTTAGTTATAAGTGTAAGGATTGCTGGCCAGAACTTTGTGAGCTTTATAATGACAGCCACCTACTATGGCAGCACGTTGTAGTAACTTTAGTAGCCATAAATGAGGAATGCAACGGAGAGGTTGTACGTAGAGGATTTTGGAATATTTTGTTTTTCTTTTCTTTGTATTTTTTTAAAGCTTGAAACGACACGGCCCTATGTATGTTATCAATCAGTTTCATTTCTGTATTTCTTGTCCATAGAGAAAGAGCCGGACTCTAACATAGATTCAAGGCTCCTTCATTGGAACTTTTATCAACATCATCTAGGTATTTGTGCATATGTGTGTGTGTGTGCAGTATTTGGTGTTAGTGTATGCGCAGATTTGTATGTTTGTTTTAATGGATGCGTTTTTATGTCTAGATGCATGCATATGTATTTATGTGCAAAATTTTTGGAAAGTTTTACATATCTTTACAGTTCCATTGATGGCTTGAATCTGTAGTCTTCTAATCAGCCTTTTTCTTTCAAGTTTTGAGAACCCTAATTTTTCCAGGTTTTTGTTGGGGCAGTTCGTTACATATCCCAATGCCCCAACAATCACGGGTATGAATCTGAACTTGTAGTCTGGGTGGAGTATCTGTAAATTTCTCAGTAGCTCGGCGTAGTTGTTCTCATGTATGTATGTATGTATGTATTTGTGTATGTGTACGTGTGCATGTGTGTATATATGTATGAATGTATGCATATATGCTTGTATGTTTGTACGTATGTATAATTTTTCCTTCCTACTTGAAGATTTAGAGTTTGTTTTGACCAGAGAATCGTTCGGCCTGGAGGTTGCAAAGAAAAGATAAATGCCTCTACCTACATTCCTCTGCCTAACCTACATACAGAGTATGTGTGCATCTATGCTTTTATCTATGTAAGTATGTATGTATGTCATCATTCAGGTTTATTTGAAGATCTCTTGCTAATAGAGAAAGAGCCGGTTTCTAACCTAGATCCAAGGTTCCTTGATTGAAATTTCAACATCCAACTCCGGTATATATATATATGTATGTAAGTATGTATTGTGAATGTATTCCTTTACGTATCCAATGCATCCATGCATGTATATATATATATATATATATATATATATATGCATGCATATCTGTAAATATGTATGTATGCATGTACGTATGCATGTAAGTATATATTGCGTATGTTTGTATGTAAGCATATATGTATATATGTACTCACGATTTCATATATGTCTACAAGTATGCATGTATGTATATGTGAGATTTATTACAATTCTCCTTCACATAATTCAAAGCAGTCATTGAAAATGCTACAAGCTTCTTTGCATGAGTGAAAACTCCCCGAGATTTATGGATATGGTAGTGTCTACACATGCAAACACACGCTCACACACACACACACACACACACACACACACACACACACACACACACACACACACACACACACACACACACACACACACACACACACACACCAATAGATAGAAACGAGCCTGTGGCTATACACGCAGTCATTTAACAAGTGTCTATGGCCACTACTTATGTATGTGCATGTGCGGCATATGCATTCATGTAATTGATATCTGCTTTTTTTTTCCTTTTGTCTGCTCAGTATTCTTTTCTCGAATGATGGCCGCATTGAACATTTATCTCGAACAAACTACATTTTTATGTTACGTGACGACATAGCGATAAGCTTTAACTGCAGCCTTATATCGTGATGCGTTTTTGTTTTCCTAGAGCCCTACATCTCATAATAGTCCTAGGGCACGAGACCAAGGTTACGGTACTTAAGACTTTTAAGAAGCTAAGGCTTCGGTTTCCATGGTACATAAGCGTAATTGCTTATTTTTAGGTCACACGAAGGTTGTATTTAAACATACAAAATACGAATAATGACAAAATTATGAATGCATCTGGTCAGACGCTCTACCAATCCAGTCAGTCCACTGCTGTGTATTAGGACTTCATTAGTCGACCTAAAGATGAAGACAAAATTGGTGATATTTGATCTTAGAATGTAGAGAGTCGGAAGAAAGTAGCGCAAAGTATTACTTCCTATATTCTAGTCTGCTCTATCTATCTACCTTTCTCTCTCTCTCTCTCTCTCTCTCTCTCTCTCTATATATATATATATATATATATATATATATCTATCTATCTATCTATCTATCTATCTATCTATCTATCTATCTATCTATCTATATTGATACATACACACACATATACATATCTATATATATGTGTGTTGTAACCTGGAACTACTGCTTCATACCATATACCATCCGTGTTCAGCACCAGAGCCTGCGTTGAGGTCTCGTAATGGTTTGGTATGCAAATTCGTATGCAAGCAGGATTTACAATGCAGTGATGTTTAGTATACCAACAGGGTACTTCTACCTCTATAAATCTCCATATTAAACGTGGATGGATACTGAAGACAACATACGTCCCTGGACAGAGCAGTGTCAAGTCTCTCCTTTTTGTTTATTCCCAAAAGTTATTAGTAATACTTATCCCTATTACAATGTTTTTTCTTTAACACACATCGTAATGTACTTGGTCAAATCAATGCAAGTGAATTTTCACATCGTTCTAATTTATTCCCAAATGCACGTGTGGTATATTTAACCCGTAAACGACAGGAAGGGTCATATGGGTGTGTGTGTACCAAACGGGTAATAAACAATAAACTGTCGATTTTTCTTAAGGATAATTTCAATACCAATTTTCACTTTTTATATGTTCAAAAACTATAATAATTGTTAGTGTCTTGCCCAATAATTTGATATAAGTCTCCCGCATTGTACAAATATACATTAATTGATGGTGTCTGCTGTTTCTAATGAAACACCAATTGATGAAGTCCACCGTTTAAGCGTTAATACAGAAAATTCTTATGAGGTCACATCATAAGAAGGTTTTTAAAGGAACTTGAATTTCAACGCGCTCTTAAAACCCTGAAATCTAAAGCTTTTCATGGTTGTTAATAGTTATAAAAAGGTCTTTCTGGGAGAAAATAAGTCGCTTGGATATAAAAGGGTGGTTAAGAACCTCCTTGTTGCCAATGAAAAAATTAATTGTAAATATTTTCCAATAAATCCTGGTGTCGTACGCGAGAAATAATACATTTAGAATTCAGGCAGTGGAAACGTGGCAGAATAACATTGTTGGATAGTATATAGTAGCGACCCAGATTAGGTTTACAAGAGAAAATCTTATGCACAATACATTTAAATACATATATAATGTATTATGTATATTTTTTTTAATTACATGCTGTCTAATTAAATCTGTGATAAAAAAATTCAGGTTAAAATTAAATATGCATGAATAAATCAATTGAATGCATTGTGTTCGCTTGAAGCAATAAACTAGTTTTGTATAAAATATTTAATACACTTTAAGAATTGAGAGAATTGAAAGAAATTAAAGCTACAATATTTAAGCGCACGCGCACACAAACACACACACACATACACACACTTACGTGCCGAGGAAAAAGCTAAGAGAGCTTTAGAATCGGCATCCAAACGCGTTTAGGAAAGGAAAAAAAATATTATTACACCAGGGTAATTGAAGAAATGATTATCCAAACAACAAATAGATAAATAAGCAAATAAATGAACTGAAATTCTATTCTTTGAGTGACTTTTGTTATTGAATGTTGGTCCTGCTGGTGTATCCCCTTCAAAATTTTGAGGCGATCATATCAACCACCATTCCTTATAATACAAGTTTAATTTAAAGAAACCTATTTGTCGAACCACCATGTAACAAGACGTAGGAAGGCACAAAATAAGCCCGGACTAAATTTATCACCACTCGAAAATTCTTATCACATAGAGCTAGAACAAATACTGCAAAGATCTCCTTCAACGTCCAAACAACTCTGAAACATGCAGATAAAACATGACAATAGACAGATCTGAACTCAGAGAATAAAAGACCATACCAAAATACTGCATGGCCTGAACATCTGACCCGACTCCATTTCCGCTTCTTTGGCCTTCAACATATTTCGCATCCGAGAATTTAGATTCTTCTTTGCTGAACGCTTCCTTTATGGTGATGGCGTTGATGACTATATAAACTAATCGTCAATATAACAACAATTATAACAATAACAAAAGTGATGCTGTATAATACAGACATAATACCAGAAATTCGTTGTTTGTGTTTAGTACTTTCTCTTCTATGTCTCCCTCTCTCTGCTCAAACCCTTTTACTATATCTTTTAACAATCTTATCATTTGATACATGTGTGTTTTCTCACCAACCATACTTCATCGAGGATACTCCGCGGGCAGAGTGCAGACTTTTCTTCAAGCAAACGTATTACAGCCGTAGTCATTTCTCGTGTCCTTATTGAATAATTAACCTCATACAGAAGGATGAGGGCGCGTCAGCATTTCCTAGATCAATATCATTCATATGGTCTGCAGTCTCATCTAAGACAAAAGAAAAATATCGAACACTTAGGACACGCAGAGTAAAACATTTAAAAAAATCATCGACCTTGTAACAGACATGTTTTTTTTTACGACATATAGCGATGCGTAAACGACATTATACACGCTTGAATAATCAGAAGCCTATACCTAATGCACCCCAAAATGTATATATATATATATATATATATATATATATATATATATATATATATATATATATATATATATATATACATACATACATGCACACGTAAACGCACACATACATGCATAGATGTGTATATGCATGCATACATACTTACATGTTTACATACATACATACATACAAACATACGTACGTACGTGTGTACTTTTAAATGTATAGTAGAACCTAGCATATAAACCTAGCCATTTGCAATTTTAGTTACTTTAAGCAGGATATATAGTCACAGAAAATGCACAACACCTAAACAGGGAGTCGATGCTATGACTGTAACTACGAGTAAAACAAATGGACATAAAGAAAATACAGACTATCTATTCGAATTTATCTCACAGGATATCAAAATATTTCGGTAAGTATTGAATTTATCAACCTTCGCTGACCTAAAGACAATATTAAGTTTAATTTCTCAATACTTGGCTGTTGTTGACTGGAAGAGGGACTGATATATATATAGAAAAGGAGAAAGAAACAAAGCGCTCGATTGATATCCACCTGAGAGATAACAACTGACTTAGGAACTGAAAACAATTTCAGACAATTGTCTATCTATCTATCTATCTATCTATCTATCTATCTATCTATCTATCTATCTGTCTGTCTGTCTGTCTGTCTGTCTGAGAAGTTGTATTGAAATCTAGAATCTACAACAAAAAATTAAAAAAATAGACAAGTTCACTGAAATACTTGACATACATGGGGATTGAAAAAAAAAATCTCAGTCAATTGAAGGGATAAGTCACATCTAAAAAGCCTGGCACCCAGACAAGGTACTGAGTATTGGTGCAGTTGGTTTTGTGAATGAATGCTTAAGTTACAATCTGGATAAGCTGGAGTTTTCAGAAAAAGCGATGACCTTACTAACACGTACATTACAAATACAATATGTTAAGTGGAATAGTAAACCTTTGCAAGACATTTCTCTAGTTTAGAAAGTGAACTTCATTCTGTTATCTACATTTAAAGATGAAGATTTATATATTTGTTTGAAGACAACTACTTCCTTACAGGAAGACATCAAATAAGTATAAATAGAAGGAACTTACATACATGCATACATACATACATACATACATACATACATACATACATACATACATACATACATACATGCGTACGTACGGGCGTACATACGAAGTCTGATCCATAAGTATCTGCACTGTTGCCATAGTAACGAAGCTAAAGCACGCAGAGTGAAGCCGTTTGGCAAAATCTGACCTTGGACTTTGCTGTGCATGCGCACTAAGGTTTAACGTTCTAACTCACTTCCGCTGTTTACAGCAGTGATTTTTAAGGAAGGTATGTAGCGTGTGACTGTCGTATTGACCTGAACAGAAAATGTTGTCATTGCAATACCTGCTCAGAGGTCTGCGCAAAGTTGCAGAAAGTGTATGCAGAGGAGTGGATAAGCCAAACACAAGTGTACGAGTGATTCAGGCGTTTCCAAGATGGCCGAAAAATGTTAATATTGGCGAACGTTCTGGGAGACCCGCATCCAGCAGAACTGAGAAGACATCGCAGATGAGAGTGCAGCTGTGAGGGGAAATCGTCGTATCATCATCCGTGAGTTATCAGAGGAAGTGAAGGCATGGCCAGGCTTTTGGCAAATTCGATGCAGATTCTCTACTCAATTTTCTCTGCCATTGTCAATGCGACGATCACACGCTACACACATTCCGTCCAAGTACTGCTGTAAACAGCGGAAGTGAGCTAGAACGTTAAAACTTAGCGCGCATGCACAGCGGAGTTCAAGGTCAATTTGTGCCAAGCGGCTTTACTCTGCGAGCTTCATCTTCATTACTATGGCAACAGTGCGGATACTTATTGATCAGATCATATACATACATACACACACTATAACACAATATACAGAAAACCCACGTATAATTATAAATGCATATGTATGTATGTATGTATCTAACTATCTATCTATATATCAAACGTATACACACATATATATATATATATATATATATATATATATGTCAAAAACAGACTGCTCGTGTAATTAACATGCCAATGCGCTACACAGACAGCCGTACATTTAATTTAGTTCCCAGGGAAAGTGACAAGTCCACCTGATTGAAATACTGGTGCAACTCCTTTTTGCCAGCTGAGTTGACTGGAACAGGGTGGAATAAAATGCCTTGCTCAAGATATATAT
>NC_068995.1:39771771-39773020 GCF_001194135.2 Octopus bimaculoides | reverse complement strand
AGCGAAAAATACATAAAGCTCCACGTGGCTCCTGCATGGGGTGGTGGCGCCCCCTGTTGTACTCTTTCGCTCGCTCCAACTTTCTTTCACTCTTTCTTCCTGTTTCTTCCGTCCAGCTAGGGGGAAAACACATACGTCACGGAAACCGGGAAACTGGGCCTAGGCTCCACAAGGGTCAGAAAGGATAATCGACCACAACATATATCTATATACGTACATACATACTCTCTCTCTCTCACACACACACACACACACACACACACATATATATATATATATATATATATATATATATATATTACGTATGTATCAGCATACATATATATAAGCATATACATGTACGCGTGTCGTATACATCTCATTTTTATCATTTACAGAAGAAGAATTAATACTCGAAACGTCAAAGACCTTTATATCCACTCCCGCCGCCATCTGCTGAACGACGGCAGAATAGTTAGCATGCAAGGCAAAATATTTAACATCAGTTCGTCCGTTTTAATGTTCCGAGTTCAAATTTTGCCGAGGTCGAATTTGCCTTTCATACTTCGAGTTTCCTTTCATATTCCGGGATCCCTTTCATATCTCGGGTCCCCTTTCATATTTCGGGTTCAATAAAATAAGCACCAGTTGAGTTCTGTGGTCAATGCAATCGAATTACTCATTCGCTAAAATTACTGGTCTTCTTTTAGAGTTTGAAACCGATATTAATCCTACTGATATCTTTTCCGTCCACACCACCATCACTGTTTATCCCTCTGACTATCAAACTCTTTCTCAGTTCAACCATCTCCCCCTTTTCTAGGTTGACATAACTTCGTTCTCCCCCATTTCCATCATTAATTCATCCTGCCTCTTCTTGACGTATTTCTACTGCTTCTATACAGCATTTGGTTGCCCAGTTTAATGTCCTGAGTTCAAATCCTATCGAAATCAGCTTTGAGCTTTGTTTTATTCATCTGGAAGTCGATAACATATATATATATATATATATATATATATATATGACATATATATACATATATATAGATAGTTACATACACACACTCACATATACACATACTCACATACACACACACACACACACACACACACACACACATACTAAAACCGGTACTAAAATATACTGCATGATAAAATTATTTTAGCACTTTCTACCTTGTCTTTCTTCCTTATACACACGCATACATATACAATGCTATATACTTTTATTCATCTACATACATACATACATACATACATACATATATAT
>NC_068995.1:39766525-39769896 GCF_001194135.2 Octopus bimaculoides | reverse complement strand
CCTCCCTCCTCCTCCTGTTCTCCGTCTCCTCTTTCTCCTCCCTCCTACTCCTCTACTTTCTCTTCTTCACCATCTCCATCTTCTCCCACCTCTTCGTCTATCTCGCTCTATCTATCAGCTCTCCGTTTTAACCTGTATGTATGTATATACCATATAACCGTAACCAGTTCGTTCACTCGCGGCATTGTATCTTCTAGGATTAACCGGTTGCCCAAATATATACACATACACACACAACTATATACACACACATACACACATTTACACATACACACACAAAAAAAAATAAAATACATTTGCATATATATATGTATATAGATATATACAGATATACACATATATGTATATAAATGCATATGTATGCACATTACCTCTGAATTCAACTTTTGGAAAAAAAAAAAATTTTCTCCATCTGTGGATTTATTCAGCAATATTATTATTCATATTATTAATATCATTATTTTGATGATTTTAGGAGTTTAAAAAAATATTTCTCAAAAACGAAAATTTAACAAAAAAAGAAAAAAAAAATTAAAATAGTATACTGAAATATATTGTGAATTATTAAAACGCAAACATGACGGCACGTTTTGTGGAATCGATCCCGCGAATTAAGGCAGCATTGCCTTCTTTTAATACTGATATTCCTATGAAACCCATCAACAAAATCAAAGGGTACGTAAGTATATCTATTCTATTATCCTATTTTCATATTGTACCTATTGATGTATCTACCTAGATATATACGTATGTGTTCCGCCGAGGTCGTCTTTGGCTTTCATCCTTTCAGGGTCGACAAATTAAGTACCAGTTATGTATTGGGTATTGGGAGAGGGGGCGATCTAATCGTTTGGCCCCCTTCCCAAAAATTTCAGGCCTTGTGCCTCGAGGAGAAAAGTACATATGTGTGTATGTGTTTGGCATGTGTGTATGGATGCATATATATATGTATATATGCACATAGATTTACACAAATATACATATATACATATATACATGCGTATATGCTTGTGTGTGTGTGTATGTATGTATATGTGTGATGTAATTGTACTAGCTTGCAATAACATATAATTCTGTTCCAAGTACGGAGTACTTTTCATCCCTTTCTACACCCATATATATATATACGTATATATATATATATATATATATATATATATATATATATATATATATATATATATATATATATATACACACGCATATATTTATGTATGAAAGTATGTATATATGTATATATATATATTTATATACATGTGTATCTATCTATCTATCTATCTATCTATCTATCTATCTATCTATCTATCTACCTACCTATCTGTTTGTCTCTCTGTCTGTCTGCCTGACCGTGTATCTCTCTCTCTCTCTATCTCTCTCTCTCTCTCTCTCTCTCTCTCTCTCTTTCTCTATCTATCTATCTATATGTATTTGCAGCCGCTTTTACTTTCTTGGTGTATATCAATTTCTGTCGATAACTGTTGAGTGTTTACCTCCCCCCCACCTCTCAGCGCCCTCTTTGTTGTTATCACCACTACCATCATCGTCGTCGCAGTCGTCGTAATCATCATCATCATCATCATCAGCAGCAGCAGCAGCATCACCATCACTTTCAGTATCACTTGACTAGCAACATCGTTTACATGAAATGATGACAATACAATTAGGCCCACACAATCATACACCCCCACCACACACAAACATACACACACACGATATATTCACACACAATGCAGTCCTACATGCATGCATACATTTACTATTACACACAGCTTCACAGACATTACATCACACAAATAGAGCGTTTTTGTTTGTACACATAGACGTGCACACATACACAATGAATAGCTCACTGTCGTTATCAGAGCACTGGATACATACATACATACATACATACATACATACATACATACATGCAAACATACGTCGATACACACACACACACACACACACACACACACACAGACACACACACACACACACACACACACACGCGCGCGCATACATATATGTATACTCTCACATTCAAACGTTACAGTTTGTCAACGACGACAGAAGAATCGCCTGCTCGATAGATGGTGCAGAATATCTTATTTACCTAAACAGTATTCTAGATAAGAGTTTCATCATACTGCGATCCTCAGGCGCCTGACGAGCGCAGTAGGTTGAAACTCGACTCAACGCAACAAAAAAGGATTCAGTTCAAATAATCTATCTATCTACCTATCTATCTATCTATCTATCTATCTATCTGTCTGTCTATCTGTCTGTCTGTCTGTCTTCCTCTCACTCTTTCTATCTATATGTATGTGTATGATATTGTGTGTGTTTAATATATGTGCATGGCGTCTTCCCCCTGTTGTGTGTCTCCTTCCAATGTTGTATCGTTACTTTTTCTTTTCTACATTAATCTCCTTCTCTTGAGTTTTCTATCCTTCAGAACACCTTTTAACACAAGTTTGCACCTCCATTCTTCGTCTCTTTCTTTCTTTCTTTCTTTCTTTCTTTCTTTCTTTCTTTCTTTCTTTCTTTCTTTCTTTCTTTCTTCTTCTTCTTCTTCTTCTTCTTCTTCTTCCTCTTCTTTTTCTTTTTCTTCTTCTTCTTCTTCTTCTTCTTCTTCTTCTTCTATTACTTCTTCTTCTATTACTTCTTCTTCTTCTTCCCCCTCCCCTTCCTCCCCTCCCCCCGCTTTCATTTTCATCGTTCTCTCACCTCTCTCTCCCTCCAACTCTTTCTCAATGTCATAGAGTCACATTTTATTTAATCACGTTTCCACTCGTTCCATTCTGTTTCATTTACTTACTTTAACTCACTCACACCTCTCCTCCCTTCCCCCCTCTCTCTCTCTATGTCTCAATCGTTCTGTCTGTCTCTCTCTCTCATTGTCTCATTCTGTCTACCTGCCTGTCTTTTTCTGCGTTTCCCCCTCATTAAATTCTGTCTCTTCTTTTCTTTTTTGCTAGTAAAACTCATTCCCTCTCAGCTATTCTTTCACCAATGACCAATGTCACATACATCACTTACATACCTTCATTCATGCATTTCATTCCTATTTTAATGCTTTCTTTCTTTTCCTGTCTTTTTTCTTACTTTCTCTCTTTTTCAGTATTTTATTCTTCTTTCCATTCATTTCTCTATTTTCATAGTTCTTCTTCTTCTTCTTCTTCTTCTTCTTCTTCTTCTTCTTCTTCTTCTTCTTCTTCTTCTTCTTCTTCTTCTTCTTCTTCTTCTTCTTTAGAGCATTCTGTCTTTGAATTTTCTATTCCCTCTTCTCACGAATACCCACTACCCACTGTGTCTAAGTGTGTGTGTATGTGTGTTTCTCTGTATATGTGTGTGTGTGTGTGTGTGTGTGTGTGTGTGTGTGTGTGTGT
>NC_068995.1:39765672-39766306 GCF_001194135.2 Octopus bimaculoides | reverse complement strand
ATATATATATATATATATATATAAGTGTGTGTATGTGTGTATGTGGGGTGTATGTGTGTGTACCCATGTATGTAGGCCCAACATTCGTCTAAAGCAGTAGAATCTAACCCCAAAACTATGCCTTGTTAAAACAGTGTATAATTATACATGCGTAAAAGTAATCTACACCAATATACATTATATATACACGCACCACAGACACAGAAACTTTCACTCACACACACACTCACACACACACACACACAAATGTAGGTGTGGATTTACGATATAACTTTGAGTGTATATATATATGTAACCTTGAAAACTAAATTTGTATTTTAATACAGTAATGCACAAGTATTTCGAATTATGAATATGAACCTGTAAGAGTAATGTGTGAAGAGGTGAGGTCGAAAGGGACAAAGAGAAACAGGAAGGGATGATACGTGTGTGTGTGTGTGTGTGTGTGTGTGTGTGTGTGTGTGTGTGCAAACATACATACATACATATATATGTATGCAAATATATGTTTATATAAATGCACACATAATGGTATAGATACTGTACATGTCTATATATAAGATGTATAGGCTATATATAAATGTACATACATATCTATCTACCTACCTATCAATCTATCTATCTATCTATACAT
>NC_068995.1:39761772-39762442 GCF_001194135.2 Octopus bimaculoides | reverse complement strand
TATACATAGCTTTCTTGGATACACTGTGACTCGAATTGATACTCGACAATGATGGGCAAACCAATAATAATAAGAATAACCCTCCCACACACAGACGCACACACACACACACACACACACACACACACACACTCGCATACATACGCACGCACACTTACACACATGCACACACACATGTATACGTAATACGTTCCCTATGCATTAATACTGTGATGAAAATTATTGAAGTTACATAATTTTTTGATATGGCCTTTTAACCCTTGAGGTACGATAAAAATGACTTGTATATTATCTATATGTTATGTGTGTATACATTTATGATATGTGTGTGCACCTATATGTATATACACACAAATACATATCCATCGATATATACATGAAAGTACATGTATACTCTCTTTACTAAGGAGTACAGAGATTATATATGTACTTGTTTCAGTCATTTGACTGCGGCCATAATGAAGCACTGCCTTCAGTCTTGCAATTCGACCCCGGGGCTTATTCTTTGTAAGCCTAGTACTTATTCTATCGGTCTATTTTGCCGAACCGCTAATTGACGGGGACATAAACACACCTGCATCGGTTGTCAAGCAATGCTAGGGGGGACAATCACAGACACACAAACATACACACACACACACACACACACACACACACACACACACACACA
>NC_068995.1:39760352-39760995 GCF_001194135.2 Octopus bimaculoides | reverse complement strand
GAGAGAGAGAGAGATAGAGAGAGAGAGAGAGAGAGATGTATTTAATGGCGTTTTCGTTGGATTAGCATAAACTGTAAAAATGGTCTTCTTTGATGAAGATGAGAAGCTCAAGTCTTAGTTATGTCGGATGTCATTGTATTTAGACATAAAGAACCCAAAAAGTTTTGCAAATGCGTATATATTTTTTTCCCCTAGTGCAACAGCCAATGCGACTAATAACACCACCACCACAACCACATCCACCACTACAACGGCTACCACCGGCACCACCTCCATGACATGTCGTCGACCTCACCGTCTTTATTGTCATCGTCATCATCATGAACGTAGTTATTGACGGCAATATTAAAATAAGGATCACACAATAGTGCACGCCCGTATATCTGCTTTCATAGAGGTATACATTTGCATGCATGAATATATAAATACACACACACACCCACACACAAACACACTTACACACACCCAAACACACACACACACATGTAAAAGTACATATGCATGTGTGAATGTGTGTGTGTATCTGTATGTGTTAGAGTATCTATGCGTGTGTCTTTGTTATTAGGCTAATGACTCTCCCCGGACCCTATATATATATACATACATACAAATATATATATATATATATATATATATATATATA
>NC_068995.1:39758956-39759896 GCF_001194135.2 Octopus bimaculoides | reverse complement strand
TATATATATGTATATATATATGCGCGCTTGTGTGTATCATATATGGATATGTGTGTACATATACATATAGTAATGCAGTTATCGGCAGGACGGGAAGTTATGGCAGCTGTAAATGTCTTCGTGTTAGTAATTGAACCTTTCGGTATGAAAACGCCGGCGATATCCGATATCAGGCTCAACTAAAACCAAATGGAATATACAAATATTATTCTCGTATTTCCCAAGTCAACCTACGTCGCTGAAGTAATCTCAATTGGGAATTGGAGCTCTGTTACACATCATGTTACTTGGTACATTTTTAAAAATTCGCACCGAGAAATAGCAGCCAAATGACTCAAACCAAAATCTACCATTGAAAATAAAATATTGATTAAATTTGTGATAGATACATCCTGTCTCACAAGAATAAGGATTGGTCAAATTTGGAAAATCTCTCTCATGAACAATCATTAAGGATATAAATCAACTGAATGTTCATAAATTTGAATATTAATTGTATGTTAATTAGTCATTCAATGCTCTTCTACTTTATTATACAGTTAGGCTGTTGATCAATCAGTTTACCTATCAAGCTCTCTATCGATCAGTCCTATCTATCAGTGTATTGATTGAAATTTACGTCTAATTACCAAAATCTATCTATCTATCTATCTATCTATCTATCTATCTATATATCTATCTATCTATCTATCTATCTATCTATCTATCAAATTGATCTACCTATCAATCAATCTATTGATCTATCGGTATTTACATCTCTCTAAAAGCATATATACATATAAACGCACACTAAACACTACACGTTCACATACGCATACCTATAACTTCATACCTATCCACATATATATGATTATATATACACATACTCACATACATGCTCATGTATACATGCAATACACATACACATACAGATTGTTAAAGTGATATATATATATATATA
>NC_068995.1:39756190-39758298 GCF_001194135.2 Octopus bimaculoides | reverse complement strand
TATATGTATATATATATGCGCTTCGACAAAAGAGACCGAAAGAATAAGTAACAAATTTCCCAAAATGCATCGCTGGGGTCGATTTGTTCGTCTTAGCCCTTCAAGGTGGTGCCTCAGAGTCCGTTGATTGAAACAAGTTTGTCTATCTATCTATCTATCTATCTATCTATCTATCTATCTATCTATCTATCTATCTACCTATCTATCTATGTCTATATATGTACATGTATCTAATAATTTAATATAGACAGCCGTTTGCAATGTTTTACCAAAAAGGAAAACTATAATTCTCACCAAATGTGACTTGGGTGTTAGAACACCTACATCGGTAGAAATAACAGCTAAAAAGCTCCAAATGCCGTAGTCAAATCACATAACTGTACACACACACACACAAACTATCTCTCTCTGTCACACACAATGTTTATGTATGTGTGTATATATATATATGTTTATGTATGTATTTATACACAAATATGTCCATAGTCTATTTTTAGTGCTTCAGTAATGATAAAATAAACTGAACGCATACACTTATACAAACATAATGAATATAACATACATACATACATACGAACGTACAGACTTAAATGCATACCTACAGGCAAACATACATGCATGCGTGCACCCGTACACGCTCGCATGCATACATTCTTATATACGCACTAACATTTATGCAAGTGCGTATGAAGTGTGCATCTATGTAAAAAAAAACCCCAAAAAAACCCCGATTATACATGTAAATACCTAATTGCCAATACAACTTAATCTATGTAAATATATGTAAATTCATCGTTAGGTAGTATGTATGGGGTTGGGGTGAGAGATGGTAGTGCAAATACGAAAAATGAAACACTTTTATAGTCACCCAATCTCACACAAGTCTCATACTCTCAAATACGTACACAGACAAGCATATGCATTCAGATATACACATATATACATACAATGTGTATAGTGCCCCCAAAAAGCTATACATGTACACACATGCACACAATTTTATTCAAACCTCCCACTCTCTCTGCTCTGTCTCTGTGTGTGTGTGTATATACATACATACATATGTATATATATATATATATATATATCCGTGCATGTATACCTATGTATGTATAGATCGAAATCTCTTTGACTATCAATCAATCAATCAATCAATCAATCTATCTATCAATCAATCTATCTATCTATCTATCTATCTGTCTATACGTATAAAGCGACACATATATAAATACTTTCATACATACATACACACACGCACATATACGTGGGTGTGTGTATGTACGAATATATTTATATCTGAATATAAATGTCAATGTATGTATAATAGTGATATTAATAATAAAGTCGTGTTATCACGCTGCTACTTTCATTCTACCGCAGTGACCTCTACCGTGAAACGTTGCTACCGTTATTATTATTAATATTGTTATTGAAAACTGCAGTTCTTGTCAGTGTTTAACTAGCGAGACTTGCTACAGTCACCTTAAACAGCTGTATAGAGTTGATAAGATCTTTGAAAGCCGGCGGTTCTTTAGAGCGACACATAGATAGAGAGGGCTGCAGAGTTGAAGACGTAATAGAAAGGGGGATAGTGTGAGAACGAAAGACAAACTGAAAGGTAGAGAGGAAGAGTTAGATAATAAGGTAGGGAGGCATAGAGAGAGGCATAGAGAAAGAGAGAGAGATGAAGAGAAAGAGAGGGGTGTGTATGTGTGTGTGTGTGTGTGTCTATCGGGGAGGTAGGTGGGGGGGGAGAATTATAACATTTAATGCTTCTATTTCTATCTGCTGCTGGTTTTGCTGTTGTTGCTACCGCCGCTTCCCTTGTGACACCTCCTCTCACTGCAACTGCTACTTCACCACCGAATCAACCCCGCTGCAGTCGCTCGCTACCTCCACCTTCTTACGCTACCGCTGCTAAGTATTGCTATATACCCCATCTCCCCGTCACAGCTACAACCACTGCCACCGTCACCATCGTCACCGACGTCATCCACATCACAGCCTCCGCTGTCACCGCCTCCGCCGTCACCCCCTCCGCCGTCACCGCCTCCGCCGTCACCGCCGTAGCCGTCACCGATGTAGCCGTCACCGCCTCCGCCGTCACC
>NC_068995.1:39754616-39755672 GCF_001194135.2 Octopus bimaculoides | reverse complement strand
ACTACTACTACTACTACTACTACTACTACTACTACTACTACTACTACTACCACTACTACTACTAACAATAATAATAATGATAATAATAATAATAATAATAATAATAATAATAATAATAATAATAGTGCTTTAACGGTTACAGATAACGGTTAACTGAGGATGAGAGGTGTGCATTGGCGGTAGCAGTTGTGGTAGAAGTAGAAGTAATGATATGAGTTGTTGGATTAGTATTGGTGTTGGTAGCGGTACTGGTGGGAGCGAGTTCGAACGATGGCAACGGTAGTTGCAGTCAAGTGTTAGAAACACTGACTGTGTAAATTGCAGTACTAGTAGGAGTGGTGTTACTTAGAGGAAGTGTTGGTTGCAGTACTTTTAGGAGTGAGTGGGAGTGATGCTAATGGCAGCTGCAGTAAAAGTAGGAGTGTTGTTAGTAGGCTACAACAGAGGTAGTGTTGGTTGCAGTAGGGTTGGAGTGGTGCTACCAGTGTTAATGGAGGTTGTGTTGGCGGTAGCAGAGTGCCATTGATGTTGCTAGTGGTAGTGTTGGTTGGTATTTCCGGTGAGTGTTATTTGTAGTATTAGTCCTGGTTGCGTCGGTGGTAGTATAAGACTGGTATTATTAATGCTAGTGTTGTAGTAGCAGTGAAATAGTATCGGTATTATTTAGTGGTGGTCGTGTGGGGTTTACTAGAGGAAGTGTTGGTTGGCAGTTGCGGAGAAGTGGCTGTTTGTATTGTTAGTGGTGGTTGTATTGGTAGTAGTATATGTGTGGTATTGCTAAACGTAGTGTAGTAGTAGCAGTGGAATAGTATGAGCATTGTTACTTTGTGGTTTTGTAGGTAGTAGTTTTGCAGTGGTGTTACTAGCGGTAGATAGTATTATTGGTTGTAATAGCGGTGGAGTGGTGTCAAGAGACTTAGTGATGGTTGTCGTGGTAGTAGTGCTATAGAAGTGGTGTTCTTAGAGGTAGGTGATGGTGTTGGTTGCAGTAGTAGTGGTAGATTGGTGTCAGAAGAGTTAGTGGATGTTGTATTTGTTGCAGTATAAGAGTGGTGT
>NC_068995.1:39753439-39754122 GCF_001194135.2 Octopus bimaculoides | reverse complement strand
TGGTGTCAGAAGAGTTAGTGGATGTTGTATTTGTTGCAGTATAAGAGTGGTGTTACTAATGCTTGTATTGCAGTGGCAGTGGAGTGGCATAAACATAGTTTAGTGGTAGGCGTGTTGGTGCTTTTGTTGGAGCGGTGTTACAAACGGTAGATGGTACTGTTGGTTGTAGTAGCAGTGAAGTGATGCCAAAAGAGTTAGTGGTAGCTGTATTGGTAATAGTGTAAGAGTGGTACTACCAATGGTTGTGTTATAGTAGTACAGGTATTGTTTAGTGGTAGTTGTGTTGGTTGAAGTATTGCAGTGGTGTTACTAATAGTAGGCAGGTGGTTCAACTAGTGTCCCACTTGTTGTGGCTACAGTACTAGTGGTACACAAGTGTGTGCAATTTCAGCAGTGTTGGTTGTAGTATTTAGTGGTGCCTGTAAAAGTTGAGTAGGGTAGTGGCTGAGGTGTGGTGATGTGATGTTGTGGCATTGATTACAGGACTGGTAATTAATGAGGTTGTTATTTTTGGTGAGCCCCACGTCAGCCCTGATCGAGTGTGTGTATATATGTATATAGGTATGTATGTATGCATGTATGTATGTATGTATATATGCTTGTCTGTACGTATGTATATATGTATGTAATTTATGTGTAAGTGTATGTATGTCTATATATATATATATATATATATATATATA
>NC_068995.1:39751962-39752401 GCF_001194135.2 Octopus bimaculoides | reverse complement strand
TATATACAGAGAGAGAGAGAGAGAGAGAGAGAGCGAGAGAGAGAGAGAGAGAGAGAAAGAGACAGACAGACAAACAGATAGATAGGTAGATAGATAGATAGATATATAAATAGATAGATAGATAGATGAAGATAGGGTGAGAGAGACAATGATGGAGAGATAGAGATAGAGAGAGACGATGAGGCTGTCATGTGATGACGAAAGAGACGGTGTGAGGTAGGTGATAACGGTAGTGGGAGCAGTATTAGCTACAGGTAGGCTAAGCAAATACAGTTTATTAGCTGGCTGCAACAAGGTGTACAGGTGTACTTGCATAAAGACATTTAATCTGCCTGAACCAGGCATTGTATATATTATGTATACCTATGTGTTTATAACACACATACACACAGACACACAGACACACACACACACACACACACACACACACACACACACA
>NC_068995.1:39750391-39751459 GCF_001194135.2 Octopus bimaculoides | reverse complement strand
TGTATGTATATTCTATCAATCTATCTATCTATTGTCTATGTAATAAGAAGTTTGCTTCCCAACGACTTGGTTCCGGGTTCAGTCCCACTGGGTAGCGCATTGGGCAAGTGTCTTCTGCTATAGATCCGGGCCGACTACAGCCTTGTTAGCGGATTTCGTTGAAGGAAGCTGAAAGATGAATATATATATACATGTATATATCTTTCAGTGTGTGTGTGTGTGTGTGTGTGTGTGTGTGTGTGTGTGTGTGTGTGTGCTTGTCCTGCGCCATCAGTTGACAACCGTTGTTAGCTTACGTACCCATAACTTAGCGGCTCGGTAGAAGAAACCAATAAAATAATTAACAGTAGTGGGGTGAACTCGTTCCACTAGTCGAACGAATAAAAGCGCGTGCGCACACACAGACAGACACAGACACACACAGACACACACATACATGTTTGAACGAAGTACTTGTATCTATAATAAAATAAATAAATAAGTAGAAAGTAAAACAAGTAAAAATTGATTTAAAATAAAACTGCAAACACATGTCAATTGTAAATGCAACAGGTTGAAAGCAGTGTCCACGGTATCAGCTACTAATCCTGCATAATTGAATTAATGTAAAATATTAGCTAAACCTGGCAAATGGCGTCGTGTCACTCGGAGAAACGACAAAACAATTTGATAAAGAAAGAGAAAGAGAGAGAGAGAGAGAGAGAGAGAGAGACAGAGAGAGACAGAGAGAGACAGAGAGAGAGACAGAGAGAGAGAGAGAGAGAGAGGGAGAGAGAGAGACAGAGACAGAGAGAGAGAGAGAGACAGAGAGAGACAGAGTAAGAAAGGTTTATCAATTAAATATTTATAAGTAATAAAAGTTACTTTTACGACTTAAAACTAGCAACGCTGAACGGATCTATCTATCTATCTATCTATCTATCTATCTATCTATCTATCTATCTATCTATCTATCTATCTGTGTGTCTGTCTGTCTCTCTCTCAGCCAAACTGTCTCTCTGTCTGTTAGTCAGTCAGTATGTCTGTCTGTCTGTGTGCCTGTGTATTTGTATGTATCTCTCTGTCTTT
>NC_068995.1:39736224-39748188 GCF_001194135.2 Octopus bimaculoides | reverse complement strand
ATATATATATATATATATATATATATATATATATACATATATATATATATATACATATATCTATCTCTATATCTATCTCTATCTCTCTCTATATATATAATAATACACATACACACACACACATATATACACGCGCACACAGTCATATTTATTACGCACTATACGAAGATCTTGAAGTTTATGAACGTAGTAGGATGTTATCTCTTGTATAGTCACATGTTAAAGAAAATGTCTCTACCAACAAAATGAGGTTGCTGTTTGCGTGGGAGGGCGTTCATTATTATTGATGGTAGGTTTACTGGTCTAACTTCTTGTTTTAATGATTATTGGTCTCTTTCATTATTTATGTACATTTTCAAGTAAGATATTTTTTACTCTAAAGTAGGTATGACGTTAGGTTGGTCGGAACATCGGTAGAAAAATATGCAGGTACGTACATACATATTTATGTACGTATTATGTATGTATATATATATCTACGAAAGCTGGTATTGATTCATAAATTATTACATACATCACTTTCTTTTTTTTTTTTGCATTTCTCTCATTTGTTCCTTTCGCCTATCTATCTATCTATCTATCTATCTATCTATCTATCTATCTATCTATCTATCTACTCTTTTACTACTCTTTTACTTGTTTCAGTCATTTTACTGCAGTCATGCTGGAGCACCGCTTTTAGTCGAGCAAATCGACCATGGGACTTATTATTTGTAAGCCTAGTACTTATTCTATCGGTCTATTATACCGAACCGCTAATTGACGGGGACATAAACGCACCAGCATCGGTTGTCAAGCAATGCTAGGGGGACAAGCACAGACACACAAACACACACACGCATATACATATATACGACGTGTTTCTTTCAGTTTCCGTCTACCAAATCGACTCACAAGAATTTGGTCGGCTCGTGGCTATAGTAGAAAACACTTGCCCAAGATGTCATCTTTAAGATGACATACGTATTCCGTGAAGGGTTCTATATCTTCTCAAGTATCAAGGCGATACGTTTGTATAACCGCAATCCAATGACTGGAACATTTAAAAAATAAAATATACTTCTTTGTGGGCGTTCGTACATACACACACGCACGACACACACACATACACATATAAATACATATATCTAAGACGGACTTCATTTAGTTTCCTTCTACGAAATCCACTCACAAGGCTTTGATCAGCTCGTGGTTATAGTAGAAATCACATGCCCAAGGTGCCATGTAGTGGGACTGAACCAAGAACCATGTGGTTAGGAAGTAAAACTTCTTACCACACAGCCACTTCTCCACTTATTTTTATATATGACGACTTTCTTTAATATTCCGCCAACCTAATCCACTTACAAGCTATTTGTCAATCTGGAACTATAGCTGAAGACGCCTACCCTAAATTTCTCGCACCGGGACTGAACCGAGAAGCATGTGGTTAGGAAGGAAACTTCTTACCACACAGCCACGTCTGCGTTTATTGTTTATTATATTTTCAAGAGTATTGATTGTCGGTATATTTCCATCATTTTTTATTTTTTCATGAAAAAAAAAAATATGGAGTTGGTCAAATATCTACAAACAATTCCGTTGCTGACGATCATAGAGGTATGAAACTTGAGTCAAGGGAAAGACGTAAAGCAGGAAACTCTTAATCTCGGAATTTCGCCCGCCTTTACCTCCTGAGTTCAAATTTTGCCGAAAGAGACTTCGTCTTTCATCCTTTCGGGGTCGAAAAAATAAATACTAGTTGAGCACTGGGATTGATGTAATCGACTTAACCTCACTCCTGAACTTGCTGGACTTGACCTAAAATTTTAAACCTGTGTGTGTGTGTGTGTGTGTGTGTGTGTATACATATGAATATAGATGCACAAGAATCACTTGAGTTTTAACATATCTATTAACATATCTGTTATGTGTTGCATTCTGTGGCTTGCCGTACGCGAAAAAGGAAAACAATGGTTATGTATAAACCTTTTCACAATAATTGCTTCACAGTACTGGCACAAACGTCACATTTATAAGTGCAAAAGATTTAAAACGACGCAATTAAGAAGGTTGATAATAACAGAGGTATATCGACTTTTATCGATCTTCCATTAGAATAAGTAACAATTTGGTCTTCAATAGCATTTGGACCGAGGCTCTAATAACCCATGTTCAAGTGTTAGTTAATGAGAAGGCTTCCATACTTCTTGAATAAAATTTCACACACGGTATCAATGATTCTTCGCTGCATCGTTGAGATATATCTGTTCGTATCTAGCAGAGATATTTAAAGGAAAGAGCATCATCAGCTTAATATTTACAATTCTTTAGTCTGTAATAATGTAAAATAAAATGCCAATACACACACACACACACACACACACACACACACACACACACACACACACACACACACACACACACACACACACACACACACACACACACACACACACATGTATATATGTATATATCAAAAGAATTCGACAAACATGTTTCAAGTTGTGCAGTGTACATCATATATGTTTGAAGCTGCAGGCAATTATTTTACATAATCTTTCGAGTTAAACACTCCTAGTGAGATGTTTTTTTCATTCAGAATATAATATGAATATGTTGACAGTAATCTGTCTTGTGTGAGCATATGAATGATTCCGTGAGTGTTTTTGTGTGTGTATATATGTATAAGTGTACCTGTGTGTGTGTGTGTGTGTGTGTGTGTGTTTGTGTTTGTGTGTGTGTGTGTGTGTGTGTGTTTTGTAGGAGCATAGACAATAAGGAAATTGTTCTGCTTATAATAGAAATACACGGAAGCTGAACACCATAGCAACAGTATATGATAATAATAAAGGGAATAAGGACAATTAATAACATTTTACAAAACACACACGCACACACGCACGCACGCACACTTACACACGTACACACACACTCACACATACATACACACGCGCACACACATACGCACTCACATATACACACATACACGCACACACACACGCGCACACACATACACACATATACACGCGCAAACAAACACACACAGACATACAGACACAGACACACACAGAGAAATAATTGGTTCCCTATGTTCAAAAGTATAATTTTTATGTAATTATAATAATTATTCAAATCAAAATTGTACACACGCTCGTATCAGCTTACCCTCATTCACCTACAGACGTGTGTGCGCACGCACACACATCCACACACACACAACACACACATTTATATACGTGTATATAAGTAAATATATGTATATGCATATATGCATCTATATATGTGTATATATATATATATATATATATATATATATATATATATATATATATATATTTATGTGTGTGTGCTTATATATGTATGTGTGTATGTATCTATGTGTGTACGTATATGCACGTCTATGTGGGAATGCGTATCCTATTAAACCGAATACACGTTGGTTTAGCTGAGTGATATTAAGTAAAGTTGGTGATTTCGTTCGCAAGCCTTTTTACTAATCGGATTTTCCTTAATCTCTTCGATGGCGTTCCAATAATCCGTGTACGATTATATGGAAACAACGTATTCATCTACTGATATTGAACTTTTCTTTATTGTTCACTGCCATGCTACTGCTGCTGCTGCTGCTGCTGCTGTTGCTACTGATGCTGCTGCCACTGGTCAGTCAGCTTCATGTAGTTTAAGAACTTTCTACATGTGTTCATTTGTAATAGTAGTTAAATGATATAATTATCATTCGTAACGGCAATCTTATATCACCTAGTAACATAGGCAGTAGGCGTGTAATATGAAGCTGGCTTCACAACCATGTACCTCCAGATTCAATGTAATTGTGTCGGATGTTGGACAATTTTTCTTCTACAATAGTCCAGGACCGACACACTCATACATACACGCGCATTCTTCTACCTGTATTTAAAGTACACCTGTATTTAAAGCAGGTAATGAGCGAACACGGTGAAGATGCGTAGCTTAGTAGTTAAACTATTGTACATACAATCCCAAGCTCGTCGTTTCGATTCCCGGAGTGGCTGGTGCCATGTGTCATTGAGCAAAAGACTTCTTTTACATTCCTTGTGTCCACTCAGCTATAAATGAGTAAACTTGTCACGGTCAAGCGCATCTTCAGGATAAATGCTGCGATCATGGTCACTTACATGCGATGGAAAGCAGGTAATCGGCCCCATGAGTTGCAGGAGTCGAGGCAAATACGAGGTGTGTGGATACACTCTACGTAGTTGCTAGATCTGAAAGAAATAACTTCAAATCACCTCTATATCGAATTCCACTGCCTTAAATATTGGAAAGAACTCACTGTAATTGAAAAAAATGTTAGAGGACATTGCTTCCGATAGATTTCTTTTAATATTTAATCAAGAGCGAAGCAGCAGGTTGGACGAGTCGTCAGCACGTCGGAAAAATGCTTAGTGACATTTCGTCCGTCTTTACGTTCAGTGTTCAAATTCCACCGGGGTCGACATTGCCTTTCATCCTTTCGGGGTCGATAAAATATAAGTACCAGTAGAGCCTTGAGATTAATCTAATCGACTTACCCCCACCTTGTGCCAAAATTTGAAACTGATACTTCATCTGGACCAACCTGAAGTTAAACAAGATCAGTAGCATTACGCCAGATCCTTTTAACTGTAAACTGATGGTAAAGGCATAAACGCTTTTAGTTTCTTTTCATTCGGAGGTTCTCAATCATTATGCATCCATGAGTAAGAAACTCGTAATTTGCAAGAAAACAATAACAGAGATGGAAATCGGGTAACATTATATCTGCCGATATTATTCTTTAACTGCACCGATATCGGCAACTCACGCTGCCTTTATTGGATAACACACATTGCGATACATATATCATTTATTGAATAAATGTCATGATGGCATATAGCGCTAATCGAATAACTGTCACAGTGACATATATATATATATATGTTGTATGTATGTATATGTATAGATGGATGGATGGATGTATAAATATATGTGTATATATAGGAATGTGTGTGTGTATGTGTGTCGTCTGTGAAAAAAAAAAATTCTGTCACAACAATACACACGCTATATATCTACATCCAAGTGAAAACATTACTTTCCTTTTTATCTATCCAATGGTGAAGGTCATTACGTTCATTACTGAATAAATGGCGATCACTACTACAACAAGTAGAGTTTTAATCATAACTACGACTACTATATATGTCGGTGTACACTGGGTATATAAGACGGCTCCAGAATTTCCTTTTAAAATGTAGCCTATCAACTACACTCGCTCCTTAAGATACTTCGTAATGTTTCACCATTAGTGCAGCGGCTGGTAAATGCGTGAGGGGGCTTTCAGCGCCTTTGTAACTATTGGAACTTGGTCTTTATCGCCAAGGCTTTATGCAGGAAGCATGGTTTGATATTCGTAGGTAAAGTACGTTTCATGTTTATCTGTAATTTGTAAAAGCTATCTTTCTTTACGAAAATATCGGTAGGATTGTGTTCGGATTGTGATACAAAGGTGGCACACTAAACCGCAATATGTTAAGGTTCGAATTTGCACTCGGTGTTTAAGATGAGCCCTGGCTTTGGGGTGATGTTTATAACGGTGCAGATTCTGCCCTGTAGAGTGTCATACATGGTAAATGTCAGTCATGTTGCAACATCGATTCTGGAGTAAGAACACGAAGTCTTGGGGAAAGGTCTTACTCTATTTGATTCACAGGATTTGTAATATATATTACTTCTGTATAAGAATAATCTAAACGTTCACATTAGACACTCATCATCTGATTTTGATTGTTAAGGAAGAATAACGGAACTTACGAAGAGCTACAAGTAAATATTAGCAGGTTTGTTCTTGAGCAATTGAAAACTAAATATATCATTTCCTAAAATCCAGGTGCACTTTAGGAAAAATTTTCTTTCTTCAAATCTATTCTGACCCCACCTTTCGTTATATCTAATGTTTAAAATCTAAAAAGAAATTAATATTGAGTTATTTGCTGTGAAGGTATGGGGGTTGCCTATATAATAAGATTAAATAATGCTCTTTCTCTCTCTGTGTATATAGATATACACACACATATGTACTCACATATATATATATATATACACATAAATATATATATATACATATATACACATACATATATGTATATAGATATGCATGCATAAATGTACCCATGTCGATACTATAACGGTGAAAGCTGCTTATTAATTAGGTATGTAATAATTACTAAAAGTACTAAAAGAAAGCAATGATTAAAGGGTTGATCGTCTGGAAATATTTTAATAAATTTATGTTCTAATAAATTTCCTATAATTTCGATTTCTCAAGTTCATTGATTTTTTTTAAGCTCCAATTTCTCGCAAATTGAAATATTCTCTGCGTCCAGTTCATCCCAAATTTAAATATTCGTTGCATTCACTGCGGAGTATTCCATTGTCTTTTGCAAAGTCTCTCACTTTCTCTTAAGTTTTAATTCGCTATTAATGTATGTGTAATGTCAAAACATTATTTATTGAATGAAAAATCTTAAAAAATACCCGTATAATTCTTGAACACGGAATAGCTATGAGAAGAGCCTAGAAAGTTGGGTAATTACTATTAGAAGACGACGAGAAAAATAGCAAAAACTTACTGACATGTAACTCGAAACTTGCACCTTATTCACTGTTTCCAAACACAACTGCAACAGTGACACACACACACACACAGGTACACACTCGCGCACACGCAGATACACATACACAAAAGTAAAAGGCAATATACTCTGAAACCACAACATCTAATCGGTATTTGTAGAAAATTTTGTTAAAATGTGTCAATTTTTCTGGATGTTATGAGGCAACAAAGTCGGGGACGTATACATCTGTAGTAATGCCCTTTTTATTTCATACGACTCTTTCATATCATGTTTATTTCATCCATTGTTTGCAATGTTCTTTCTCTCTCTCACACACACATACTGCAAAGCTTAGAGATGGGCTGCTGAATTGAAATCTCCATGTTGCTTTGAGGGGAAGGTAAAACTTGACAAACTGCTTCTCCCTCTGTTGTTGGATGTTGGTTAAAAAAGAGAGATTATGACTGTGATAAAATGAAGAAAGCAATATTTACGAAGTAAGTAAGCACTATCATACGAAGGAATAATTAGATGCAAAATATATAAATTATTAAAAATGGGAATCAAATGTGAAAATATTATCAAGAAGCTAGCTGAAAATCGCCCGGAGGGCGGTCTTTCTACTATTATGTACATGCATGTGTGTATTATCTATAGGAATTTGTGTGTGTGCGCATGTGTGTGTGTGTGTGTGTGTGTGTGTGTGTATGTGAGTGCGTGTGTGTGTGTAGTTGTTGAATTTGAATGGCTCTCTGCTAACCCGGATGCTGTCGTTAGAGCTAATGAATATAGAAGGAGGATGCAGATTTCGAATACTGACATCTGATTAGTAGACGTAGAGATCATGTATATCCCGGATGTTACTGTCCGCTAAGAGAAACATAAAAGAATCAACTGGACAAGGAACTTACGCATTAATTTGTCATTGAACAACTGGGTTGGCCAGCCACTCCGTAGCTTTTAACCCTTGGTCTACCAGAGAAAAATTAAGTCACTAATTATCAACTGGGTTCAATGAACCTAATATTTTCCTTCTAATTAAATTTTATTCAAACTGCCACTATTTCTTAGCTACATTATATATGCTATCAGGTGAATGAAAAATTACTGTTTCTCAAAAATTTTAATAAAAAAATACAGCTTACAGAATATATCATAAATTGAAAAATTGAAAAATTGAAAAATTACGGAATGACAGCTCTTCATGGCAGTGAAGGTAGACAAACATGGATATTACAATCCTTATATTACAATCCTAGTACGAGTTTTCCTGTCTTTTTGGGGGCCACACAAAGAACATCTTTTTTTCTTTGGCTGATGAATCTCAAATGAGTTTGAAACTTCTCTTCTTTTTTTGTTTGGTTCAGAAACGATGCTAGAACTAGAAGATTTTTTATCATTTTCTTCTTTAGCATTAACTCCAGCAAGTTCCTTTCCTAACTGAATTAGGTACTGTCTCCCTATGTCCTCGAAACTTTGCAAGTGAAGCTGTTTAGCAACAATGAAAGCATTCACTGCACTTATATCAATCATGTTGTAGAATATAACCATGAGTCACCTTCGAGTAATTCTTTTGCAACTGTATGTCCTTACCATCTTATCTAAGCTATCTACTCCACCTTTTGTTTTGTTGTAACACGTAATAACTTCAGGTATTTCAGTACTTTTTGAATCAATTGAAGGCTGAGAGTGCATTGTGTGACGACATATTTTTTCTTGGGACAATACGATAGGGTCATAGAATCCTTTTGAAATCAAAATATTGTGCTGTTAATTTCTCTTTCTTTTCCATTTGCGAAAGCACCCGGGAGTTCAACTCTGTTCTTTCTAATTGTTCCGACTAAAGAAGTTTTCTTGCTAAGCAGCTTTCAAGCCAATCCTCGACTTGTAAAGAAATTATCACAAGTTATACTGCAACCAGTATTTTCAAGTTCTTTTACAAGGTCTCCAACAACTCTTGAACCTTGATTTGTCTCTCTCCCTTTGACTAGGACTTTTCCAGTGTAGATTTGCACTTTCCAGGCATAAGATGTTTCACTGGCGCATATTGCCTAAATTTTAATGCCATATTTCCCTGGGTTTGAAAGAATACAAACCCGGAATGGGCAGTGCCCTCTGAATGAAACTAATTGTTCATCAACTTTCATGTATGAACTTGGAACCTATCCATCTTGCAAATTCTGATTCCACATTTCAAATACTTCTCTTATGGGATCCAATCTATCAGCACTTCTCTTTTTTCTTCTTGCACCAGCATCATCAAGACGCAATACTTGTGAAATCTTTTGAAATCTTCCCCGGCTCGTAACCGAGGTCAACTTTGCCGTTTATTCTTTGGGCGGCGATAAAATAAGTACCAGTTGAACACAGGTGTTTACGTAATCGACTTAGCTTCTACCAACAAAATTTCAGACCTTTCACCTATAGCAGAAAAAAAAAAAAAAGATTCTAGAGTCTCTACCTTTTACAAGTTTCATACCTTATACTGGCGTTGGGAATCAATACCATTATTACCTCCGCCTTCGTAAAGGCGGAGATTTAGTTTTTCAGTCGTGTTTGTTTGTTTGTTTGTTTGTTTGTTCGTACCTGGATAAGATATCTCAAGAACCGCAGAATGGATTCGGATGAAACTTTCAGGGATGTTTGGCCTCGTGACTTCCACGAACTGGTTAGATTTTGAGATCGACCCGGTACTGGACAAGGATTCTGGAATATTTTTCCTGTTTTGGGGTTTTTTTTTTACTTAATTTTTGGAAGCGGTCTGGTATATTTTTAGTATTTTCGTTTGTGAGAGCATTCGAGTCTATTTCAGATATTCTCATTTTAAAAATCATCTCTGGTTAATCGTTGAGAAGACATTGGTGTTGCCTTGGCGGGGGGTTTGCGCTCTCTGAGTGCTCTTATTATCACTTAAACTAACACTGTAACACTACTTCATCCACCTGTCACTTCCTTCCTTCCCCCAGTCTCACGTTTCTTCCATTATTATATCTTTCACCCACGCCATTTTAATCTCACCCCACCCCAACTCCTCCATCACATTCTAGTTTTTCTCTCTCTGTCAACAGTTCGCGTTATATTTTGTATTCAGTTTCCATTTTGTCAAATCAACTCGTATTGTTAACCGTTTGAGTGGATCGATGTAGTAACGACGACGACGATGACGACGATGACGATGATGATGACAGCGATGACAATAATGACTACGAGGATGACAGGAGTATTGACTGCAACGATGACGACGATTATGGCGATGAAGAGGAGATGATATTGACAACGTCGACGACAAAGTTGACGGTGGCGGTGAGCGCTGTAATGATGACAACGACGCCGTAAACAATTGCAGCTATAACAACGCGACATCCATAACAGCATCAATTGTATCAACAACAGCAGCAGCAGCAGCAGCAACAAGAACAACAGCAACAACAGCTGCAACACAAGTGGTTTTTGACAAACAGAACAGCAACGGCGGCATTGCAGCAGCAACACCTCCATCCTATCATGATTATGATCATCACCATAATCACCATCATCATCATCACCATAATCACCACCATCATCATCACCATAATCACCATAATCAGCATCATCATCATCATCATCATCATCATCATCATCATCATCAACAACAACAACAACAGCGACAACTCTGACAACAACAAACACAACAGCACCAGCTGCAGCAGTAATAGCAACAACAACAACAACAACAACAATAACAACAACAGCAACAACAACAGCAACAGCAACAGCTGCAACACAAGTAGTTTTTGACAAACAGAACAGCAACGGCAGCATTGCAGCAGCGATACCTCCCTCCCATCATGACCATGATCATCACCAACGTTATGACCACCATCATCATCATCATCATCATCATCATCATCATCGCCGTCTTCAACGTCGTCGCGGTCGTCATTGTCATAATCATCATGATCCTGATCATCATCATCATCATCATCATCATCATCATCGTCATCGTCATCATGATCAACAACGGCACGAACTCTGACAACAACGGAAGCAGCAACAACAACAACACCAACAAACAATAACAGCTAAATAACCAGCGTTGATCATAATACATGTCATCTAATCCTCATTTCATTGATGGATTTCATTAGGGCAAACCACAATGGTGGTTATAATGGCATAAACCGGGGGAAGGAACGGTTACTTTGTTATTATTGTTGTTGTTGTTGTTCTTGCTGCTGCTGTTGCTTCTGGTAATGGTGGTGGTGGTAGTGGTGGTGTTGGTGGTGGTATATGTGGTAGTGTCCGAAAATAAAAACTGACAAATATCTTTCCCGCTCTTTACTTCTAAATGGAAACAGTTTTCACTTAGATAATTAACTGATGGCCGACCTTTCAACAACAACAACAACAACAACAGCGTCCACGACGACGATGATAGCAACAACGAAAGCAGCAATGACAATAACAACAACAACAACAACAACAACAACAACAACAACAACAACAACAACAGCAGCAGCAGCAGCAGCAACAGCAACAACCAAATCAACTGAATAATCATCATTATGATCGCCATTATCATTCCTCTTTCATATCACTTCTCCTCATGCTACTCCCCCGATTCTTCTTCTCCTCATGCTACTCCTCCGATTCTTCTTCTCCTCATCCTACTCCTCCGATTCTTCTACCTCCGTCTCTTCCTCATATATATCTTTCAACAGCTACGATGACATGGAGGAAAACAACAAGGTAAAATAGCGAAATCAACCGCCTCTATACAGAATACAACAAAAGCACTTTGTAAAAACAATATATTAGAATCTAATATATTGATATGTTAGATTCTTTTAGGGCAAGGACAACAGCATTTCGAGAAGCAGGCTGCAGGAGACATGAGTGTGTCGTCATCAGGTGGACCGTACTGCTAAGAAAAAATTCATGATAATTCTCCAAGGTGATTAAGTCCAATGATAGATTTAATAATTAGATTAATGATTTTTCCATATCAGTCCAGCCTGAACGTTCTCCAAGCTGTCAGAGCATACGAAAAAATGAAGCATACACACACACTCACACACAAACACAATCACAAGTCAGATGAAAAACACCCATCATAACGTATCTCGTATCATAACAATGTATGTAAAAATGGCGTCAACAGGCATGGCCATGTGGTAAAGGAGCTCACTTGTAACCACGTGGTTTCGGTTTCATTTCAACTCCAAGCAACTCGGGCAAGTATCTTCTACCATTTTAGTGGCAGCCCAGATCTGACCGATGCCTTTTGAGTAAACATACGTGGTAGCCCGTGCTATATGTATATGTGCGTGAGTGTATGTATGCATATGTGTATATATATATATATATATATATATATATATATATA
>NC_068995.1:39730472-39735988 GCF_001194135.2 Octopus bimaculoides | reverse complement strand
CTTGGGCAAGTGTCTTCTACTATAGCCTCGGGCCGACCAAAGCCTTGTGAGTGGATTTGGTAGACGGAAACTGAAAGAAGCCCGTCGTATATATGTATATATATGTGTGTGTGTGTGTCTGTGTTTGTCCCCCCAACATTGCTTGACAACCGATGCTGGTGTGTTTACGTCTCCGTAACTTAGCGGTTCGGCAAAAGAAACCGATAGAATAAGTACTAGGCTTACAAAAGAATAAGTCCTGGGGTCGATTTGCTCGACTAAAGGTGGTGCTCCAGCATGGCCGCAGTCAAATGACTGAAACAAGTAAAAGAGTAAAAGAGTATATATATATATATATATGAGGCTTGTGTTCGTCCGACTGATACCACTCCATAACCTCAGACTATTTTATGGAACGTGTCTTACTTTACGATAGTGACGTGTAGTATGGAAGCAATTTGGCAGCCATATCTATTAAGTTGAGCGACTATATAGACGTTACTGTGAAATTGTAAGAGAGAAAGAGTGGTTTTGTGTAACCCACAATCTACCTTCCAGCCGTGAACATCCTGTTTTACTTATTTTCTCTTGCTTTCTTTTGTATATTGATAACTTATATTGTAAAATAGGTCGTTTTTGAAAACTTTTGGCTTCTTCACCAATCGCATAGGGGTTTAGTCTTTATCTGTAGAATATCGAAGTCAAGTGGAATAGCTGATAGTGTGGCACTGCCAGTGTGTGGATTTGCTGACTATGTAGTATCGTGAATAGAAAGCAGCATGGCTGAGTGATTAAATAGCTCACTGCACAATCACAAGTTCCCGGATTCGACCCAGTACGTGTTGTCTTAAGAAAGTGTCCTGTGTTATAACCTCGAATCGTCACAAGTCATATGAAGGACGAAAGGGCAACTTTGTCCCCAATGAATCACGCTGATCCTGCCCACAGTTAGAAAGCGGACGCCGAGTTGTTTTCGTTGGTATTTGCTTTTAATTTTTTGAGATTTAGAACATGTTGGCAGTGCAGTGGTCTTACAGACCGTTCTAACTTCGAAGATAAGGAACATTTAGTAAAGTTGATTACAGTCAAAGTAAAGAATTATAATAGAGTTTACAGAAGGAAGCAGTTTAAAGAAATGAAAACGTGATTGTAACCAATTTCTCGTCTTTCTCATACTCTCTTACACTAAAAAAATCGCACCCTCCCCTCACACTCTCTCATTCACTTTTTCTGTTTATCTCTCTCCCTCTCCCTTTCTCTCTCATTGCAGTTACTTTTTTTATCAAGGAGTTTCTTTCCCTTCATGTTTCCTACTACCTGTCTACTTTCCATATCTCATGAAAACAAAATCACATGGCCATTTTTTTTATCATTTGAAGAAATAAAACTAGATGTCAGCAAAAATAAAAAATAAATGAAAGGAAATATCCTTCAAATGTTCATATTAAGGTCCCGATTATGATAAACATCGGCATCCCTGACATATCTTCATATCTTGATTAAATAAGAGATTATAAAGTTAACGAGAGCATTTGAGCAGGGTAGGATTATAGGGAATTTAATTTTAATCCTAGACCAAATTTTATAATTCATTTACTATTTTTTTATTAGTAAATTTACATATTCATTGAGAATTCATTTTATTTTAAATGGCGCATATATGATGAAGGCATTGAAACACCAAGGAAAACTTCATTTTACGTTGGTTTGTTGAAACGCTAGATTATGAAATAAAATAAGTTGCGATTTTTCTCATCGTGTCCACAGAATAGCGGTAGGAAAAATGTTAATGAGGCTATGATATGAACACCCCAATCTTGACCTCCTCTCGTTGATATTTCAGAAGACAGATGGAAGGAATGGGATCTAGTACATAACTGATGCTTTATTTATCGACCCCAAAGAAGCGAAACCGAAGTTGTCTTTGGGAAAATATGAGCATCGGAATAAATGCCGAAACACATTTCTGTCCGACACTCCAACGACTCGGCTACTTCGCCATATGAAGGTGGTATAAAGTTTCATTAACAATCTTGCTGGATTTGAAATGATCTTTCTTTTCTCGCGTATCAGTAATATATAGAATAATCCAAAGCATTAAAGAAACAAAGCAATTCGATATTTTCCCCTACATATGGTACTAAAGCTATAGAGATTGCCCGATTGCTCCTTTGTAGATTAGCGGCCTCATTTCGTTTGCTCAAAACTATGTTTCATAAAGACTCTATTCCTATAGTTTTATATATATATATAAACATAATTAAGTGATCAGCAAATATTTGCTGATCCCTTAATTATGTTTATAAATATATATGAGCTTTTAAATAAGTTCTCCACCAATAATGGTACTTACATACCGATGGGCTTGGTAAAAAATTACTAATTATTAATTGTTGATTTATTAATGAATTAATAAATTGATAATCCTTTACCCTTTTAATTTGTATATATATATATATATATATATATATATATATATAGGCCCCAGTGTTAAACTGGTACTTAATTTAACGATCCCGCAAGGATGAAAGGCAGAATCGACATCGGTGGTATTTGAACTCAGAAGATAAAGACGGACGAAATGCCGCTAAGAATTTTGCCCGGCGTGCTAAAGATTCTGCCAACTCACCGCCTTAATAATAATAAACGCTTATTCCATCTGTGAGCCTAAATTAGTCTTGTAGTTAATGTTAACATTAAATTATGTAGGGCATCAAAAATATCACAAGAATATATTTATGTCGTGAAGAATAAAAAACATTAGCTCAATAATTAATATGATTGTAAACATTTCTGTAAGTACAAGGGACAACTAGATATATCTGTATATAAAAGCCTCAATGAAAGAATTGCGTTATAGTTATTCGAGATTTTGTGCGAGAAACATTCGTAATGATAGCACAAAACAAAATAACAATATGCAAGCTGACTAAAAGAATCGTCTGAATGAGCGATTGTCGGCAATGATGATTGACTGACTGCAAACGGTGTGAAGTTTTAAGACAATACAAAACTAAACCTAAGTGTAAGCTATTGGACGGGTTTTAAATATTCATATCGAAAGAAAATGGCACTTGAAATAACGACGCCATCATTGTCTACGAGTTTTAACAATTGCCTTATGTCTTTCTAAACAGTTTGTCATTCCTCTTTTTATTGTATTTTATTTACATTTATTCCTTTCAGTTTCACCTTCAATTTAAATTTTGTTCTTTCAATTTGTTTACACTTTCGTTCGTTCATTCTTTTTATTTATTTACAAATTTTCGCTTGATTTATGGAAATTATTTCAATTGTCTTTCGGCATCTTTTTGTCATTATTTACCATGTTCGTTTGTCATACGTTCCATCTTTCTTTCTATCCTTAAATTTTTGTTTTGTTCCTTCAGTGTGTTTCCTTGCTTTTTAAAATGATTTTACATTCTTTTGTAGAATTTCATCTTTTTTCCTTTTATGCACGTATGTGTACATAATACATGCACACACACACACACACACACACACACACACACACACACACACACACACACACACACACACACACAAACGCATATATATTTAGCCGATGCCTGCTGTAATTATTTTAAGTTTCAGTAGCAGACGGGCGAGGGCAATGACTGAAGAAATATAATTATTCAACTATTCTCTTGCCCATGTATTGAGTTCTTTTTTTTTATCGTTGGTTAAAAATATTGTTTATTCAGTCACATACATATTTGGGTCTCTTTGTATCTGTTTGTCCTTTTGCGCGTATGTCTATCTGTACGCATGTATGCTTGTATGCACATATGTATGTATCCATGTATGTGCTACCGTGTTTTCTTCTTTCCCTTCATTTTATAAGTCATTCATTCTCTCTTTCATATACTATATTGTATTTTATATCATTATATATTATATATATAGTATGATACATAATCCTATATTATATTATAATTTCTTCTGTTTCACTAATCTGTTGTTTTTTACGTCCTTTTGTTTTCATATCAAGCACTCTCTGTTTCTCTCTCTCTTTTCCTTTTCCCCCTCTCCCTCTTTAACTCCCATTATCCCCCTTCCACTTCCCTTACTCACCTTTCTTTCACTAAATGGAAACATCAAGATTTCTCTGCTCAAATTAGTTTTCTGAGAAAACAAAGGAGGTTTTTATGGCTCATAAATAAATTATACATCTTCTTAGAATCTTTCTTCTGTGATTGCGTATGTATGTCTATGGATACTATGTATTCGTGTGTATGAGAATTAGTATGTAGATATGTATGTTGTGGAAGTGTACATAGTATGTCCGTGTGTGGGTGTGTACTTGTGGGTATCTGTATGTGTGTGTGTGTGAGCGTGAGAGGATGTTGTGAGTGTGCGTGCGGATGTGGCTGTCATTGCGCGTGTGTGTGTGTATCCCATTCTTCGACTTCAGTGATACCTCTCTTTGGCTCCTCAGGCTGATATATGGACGTAGGGAAGCTTATATAGGTGTGTCTATATATATATATATATATATATATATATATATATATATATATATATATATATATATATATATATATATATATATATATATATGCAGTAAGTATGCATCTTGCTATGACTATAATATATAAATGAGTAACAAAGATGGACAGGTGTCGATTCATTACGGTCGTTTCAAGCGACTTCTTTAATTGATTAATGAAAACATAACATCATTTGTAAGAAATCATTGTCGTCAGATGACCGCTATGACGTCAAACCTAAAGGATATAAAGTCATAAAGTCTTCGAAATGTACACCACTCTTTTTATCCTGACCTCCCCCCCACACACACACTATTTCCTCTGCTCTGCTACTCTCCAAATTAAAGTAGACTTAACAAGGTATGCATTATTTTCTAAACTCATTCTGCCACAAATATGACAAAAGAAAAAAATGTAAACAGTTTGAGTTCCATTAATGATTTGAATATGATAAGGAAATAGTTTATGTTTGAAGTTTATGTGGTCATCTGACGAGAACGGTTTCTTTAACTTAATGTAATGTCTTCATTAATCAATTAAAGGTGTGGCTTGAAACGGGCGTAATGAAGTGACACCTGTACCTCTTTGTTGCTCATTTATATTTTATTCACCTAACTTGGAATTTGAACTTCGAAAATATTATATAAATTACCTTTATAAAAAGTACATGTCTAAATTACCAGTAGCGGATATCTTCACCCAGCTGGGTAGCGTTGTCTGCACACACAGCAGGAATATCAGGTACAAACACACTGCACGGTGTCTTGATATTCAATATTTAATTAATATTGTTTGGGTGTGCGGTTTATACCGAATTAATTAGCAAGGTGCCTCAGTTTAAGTACCTAATTCAATGGAATCTTAATAACATTTTATTATGAATATATATATCTTCATGCCTGTGAATGTGTTTTTTGTGCGTGCATGTGATTGTGGGAGATTCTGTGTGTTTGCATATACAGAAGTTTGTATATGTATTTGTATGTATATGAATATACAATAGGGTTAAATATCCGTATATATATATATATATATCCGTATATATAT
>NC_068995.1:39722245-39723512 GCF_001194135.2 Octopus bimaculoides | reverse complement strand
ATATATATATATATATATATCATACAATAATGGGACAAGAACGTAAAACATCCAGACAGTTAGGTGATACAAAATGGGACAGCAAAACATACAGACAGACGATACAAAGAAAACAATGATGGGTCGGATGTCTTGTCCCTTTTTTGTATCACCTAACCGTCTGGATGTTTTGCCTTCGTGTTCCATTTTTGTATTTTTTATATATAAAATATAGCAGCGTATGTACACTTTGGTTTCATATATATGTGTGTGTGTGTGTGTGTGTGTGTGTGTGCGTATGTACATACACACATTCACATACACACGCACATATATATAAAGTCTTTTATATACAACCTAGTTACCTCTTACTGGAAAGTAAACAAAATATCATCAATACGTCAATATATTTGCTGGCAAGTTTCATTCAGATCTTCTTCTGTATACATTTGAAACCTGACTAATGCCGACATCTAGCGGTAACTGGAAGGTGTAGGCTGCTGGTAGGAAGTAAATGGCTTGACAGGTGAGGGTCGGTCGTCAGAGAGACTTTAGAACGAGAGAGACCGCTAGGTTGGCAAATAGGCAGGTAGGCACACAAGAAGGCAGGCAAGTAGGCAGCTTGCCAGGCAAGTAAGCAATCAGGCAATCATGCAATCAGTCAATCAGGTAATCAGACGAACAGTAAGCAAACTGGTAGACAGGCAAGTCAGACAGTCGGTCTGTCAAACGGTCAGCGAATCAACTCAGCTCGCTGTCAGACGACAGCATTGTCGGAAATGACGGCCAAAACTGTTCACTTACACATATATATTATGCACCTTCGGTCTGTAACGGTTATGGTCTCAATCATATGGATGATGATGATGATGATGATGACAGGAGCCTCTGGATCAGAGTTTCTTAACCATTGTTAAACCATGGACTCCTTTCGTTACTATTTTCCTCACGTGACTCCCAAGGCCATTCGATGTTTAAATACTGGTTTTATAGATATTTCTTTCAAATTTCCCTTATTGTTTCTCACCCTTTCGTTTCTGTAAGCTGAATTACTCTTTTACTCTTTTACTTGTTTCAGTCATTTGACTGCGGCCATGCTGGAACACCGCCTTTTTAGTCGAGCAAATCGCCCCCACGTCTTATTGTTTGTAATCCTAGTACGTATTCTATCAGTCTTTTGCCGAACTGCTAAGTTACGGGGACGTAAACAACAGCATCGGTTGTCAAGCGATGTTGGGGCGACAAACACAGACACACAAACATTCATATATATATATATATATATATA
>NC_068995.1:39720896-39721989 GCF_001194135.2 Octopus bimaculoides | reverse complement strand
GGAACTATGTGGTTGGTAAGCAAGCTACTTACCACACAGCCGCTCCTGCGCCTATATGAATATTGTTAGAGAAAAAAAAAAACAAGCTGTTTCTTGCAGTAGACACATCTAAATCACAATTTTTGATGGACCTTTAAAATACAACTATGGATCCCTAATTTACTCTTTTACCTCTGTGCCCCCCCCCCACTCACATGACCGACTTTACTTTCAACATTACTGAAATCGATAAAATAAAGCACCAATCAAATACTGGAGGATATGTACAGATGTAATCGAATATACACTTTTTCCATAACGCTTGGACACGTATCTCTCACAGAAATCACTGTTTGTATTGAATGTATGCATGTCGCTTAGTAAAACTTATTGACTTTCTTATCAGAGAAAAAGCAGAGATGTATGTCTTTGATATGTTTATAATTCATCGTGAATCGTGTGACTCTTGTGTGACTCGCAGCCTCTCTCGCTCTCAGTCTCTCTCTGTATATATATATATATTGATAGGAAGGAAAACACAAGAAAGAAAGAGACGTCGATATTATGTAAATAGAGGAATTTATCTGTAAAAATATGTGACACTTATTCGGTAGCCATGATAAAACTCCGAGTTTCGGATGCCGGGGTGGAAGCCCACGCCAACATCTCTTCAGTTATCCGGCCATTGAAAATTCCTGTGAAAAATGACTGTTAAACAAAGGGAAATTACTGTGTGGTTGACCGTTATTAAGACAAAAGTGCTATAGACCACTAAGTAAGGGGAGAGGGTAAAAGTAAGGGAGTAGAGAAATCCATAGTGTTCGCGTAAGCGCAGCAATCCATACAATCGCTTATATTTCTATACTAAACCACCCTCAGACATACATACATAGACACACACACACACACACACACACACACACACACACACACACACACACACACACACATATATATATATATGTATATATAATTATAATACAGGGTATCTAAGAGATACCGCCACGCTGAAAAATAGCAGTTAAATTCTGACTCTAAAACCACAATAAATGTCCACATATTACAAGGAGCTATTTTGTCTTCATCTTCGCTCCTTGTACTATGTGGACATTTA